>NC_136514.1:80697409-80812409 GCF_053919585.1 Euprymna scolopes
TATTTAGCACTTGTGCTCCTTTGACATACATATCGGACAAAACTGCATAGCAACATAATCGCACCCCTTCACTGTTGAGGTCCCTAAATGGCAAAAAGCTTTCTACTCTAATAGTTTTTTTTCCTTGACTTAGGAATTCCCTTCCTGCTACCTGCTTCCCTTACTGTACTGATATGCAGAAGTTTAAATGTAAACCAACATCTTGTTAATCTTTCCTAGGCATGGTCTTCAATAGTAGTCCCTTACATCTAAATAGCAATATGTCTTGTTATGGGTGGGTGTGAGTAAAAAAAAAAAAAAAATATATATATATATATTTTCCATTTTTGTTCACTATTGTTATAGCCTGTTTTCCTGCTTGGATGAGTTCGTATGTTTGTATTTCTATACCCCCGGAAATTTTGTATTTCATTTTTCAAAACTAACTGCAATTTATGCTTGTATCATTTTTATCTAGATATTCAACGTGCATTCAATCATTTGCATAGTTCCCTGTGGACTACTTTTCAAACCCAATCATGTCTGTTTTTGTGTTTCTTTGGGGCAAATTTTCTAGATTCATTTTTGATGTGGTTTGCCATTTTGTTTCTTATGTCCATAGTGACTACATTCATTCTTTTTCTGGGTTTCGTCTATCTTGGCTTTTATATGGTTCATTTGGATATTTTATTTATTTTTTTTTTTTTTGCAGCTCTCAGTATTGATTCCATTTCATTATTCAAGTGTCCTTTTCACAACCATGTGTTTTTATGAATCTTTACTTTTTATTCAGTCTTATAAATCGTCCATGTAATTGTTGGTCCCCCAATTTATCGGAGAGGAACCTATGTTTTCAGTGGCGTCTGTTAGTCCGGACTATTGCCAGATAACCGTGCTTTAGTTTTACCTGAAATTTTGCCACAGATTCTATTTCATTAAATAGATGTGCACAGTGAAAAAAAATTTTTTTTGCAAAAATTCCCGTTGCGTCCCTAGGGGATCAAAATGGTCAAAAATGATACGCTTTTCCCCATAACTTTTGATCCATCGATTAGATTTTTCTGAAACTTGGCCAAAATATGGAGCCCATTGTTCTTAATATAAATCCAGTATGGGTGACCCTGGCAAAATTCTGGTTCATATCCCCGGGGACCTTTTAGTGCTAAAAAAGCCTCATTTTGTGGCTATTTTTTCATATTTCTCAATAAAAACTTGATATGTCTGACTATATGGTGGTTTTTCACAGTGGTCAATATACATGTGAAACTGCGCAGTTTTCCATTTACACTGGGATTCAGCGTCCCCAGGGGTTCAAAAGAGGTAAAAAATGTCCCAAAATGGCCAAAAATTACACTTTTTGACCCATAGTGTTTGATCCATCCATTAGATTTTCCTGAAACTTGGCCAAAATGTGGAGGCCAGTGGTCTTAATATAAATTCAGTATGGGTGATGCTGGCAAAATTCTGGTTCGCATCCTTCTGGGACTTTAAGGGCTAAAAAAGATGCTATTTTGGAGCTCTTTTTTCATATTACTCAAAAACTTGATATGTATGTCTATATAGTGGTTTTCCATGGTGCTGAATTCAAATATACATGTCTTAAGGCGTAAAACTGTATCGTTTGTCCATTTTCACTGGTATTCGGCATCCTCAGGAGCTCAAAAGGGGTCACAAATGCCCCCAAATTGCAAAAAATTACACTTTTTACCCATAACTTTTGCCACATGCATTAGATTTTTCTGAAACTTGCGAAAATGTGAAGGCAACGTTGGCCCTTCACACTTCTCACACTCATCATTTCTTCACTATTTTTTGTAGCGTCATCTCACAGGCAGCACCAGAGGGGGACCACACACGTGCGGCTTGTTCTTGTTGCTGCCGTTTGTATTATTATTTACTCACTAGGAGTTCTTTTTATACAAGTTCACTCACTGATAGCAGGTGATGTTTGTTAGTGTTTGGGTGACAGCAAGGCTCTTTAGATTTTCAGTACTCTCCACTTTATTCAATATCCATTGCAAATCATTTTGCATTTTCTCAACAGCCGTTTACCATGGACTTGTTTTTTAAACGATAACAGCCCCTGGCTGTTTCTAGGATTTTAGTGTAACGAAGCCTCCAGGATTCCAATACTCTTGATGCCTTTCCTTGGTCTGAATAGTGCTTTTTCTTCCTTCAGGGGGGGGGGAGAATAATGGGCGGATAATTATAATTTTTGTTTTGGTGTAGAAATTGTCAAGTTAGACCTGGGTTTGTTAATGATGTTTTAAATGTTAATTGTATCACAGTTTATAATTGTTTTTGATTTAATTTCTAAATCCAGACAAATGACTAATGTCTATCTTAAGAGAAGTAAATATGTGCTTTTTTGGAAAAATAAATTTTTGCATAAGTTTGTACCTACCAAATCTGGCCATGATTTTTAATTTTTCATTTGTAGCAAATAGTGATTCTCTGTCAGCTTCTATTACTGAAAGAATTATTGGGTTAGATAGAATGATCTAAATGGTAAAAGCGATTGAAATTTCAATTGTTTCTGACTAACAACACACACTAATAATTTTTTAACATGACTGGCTAGTTAGAATCAAACATTGATTTAGCTAAACCATCACTGCTTAAATTTGACTTTGATAATTTGGTAAGAAGATTTTGTTTCATTTATTATTATTGGTAACCACTATATTTTTCATTAAACAAATTGAACTTTTCTCTGAAACTACAACACTAACTTTGATTGTTTTTTTTTAAATTTTTTTTTTTTTTTTTCCTTCACGATATGAGAATTTAGTGTTTAATTGATAGTCAGTTGTGATACATATTTATTTTTACCAAAGTTTATTTCATTTTTTTCCTTCGCGATACGAGAATTTAGTGTTTAATTGATAGTCAGTTGTGGTGCATATTTATTTTTACCAAAGTTTATTTTATTTTTTTCCTTCACGATACGAGAATTTAGTGTTTAATTGATAGTCAGTTGTGGTACATATTTATTTTTACCAAAGTTTATTTTATTTTATTAACTAGCATGGGAGGACTTTCCTGGTTGTAAAATATACTTGAATATATTTTAATTCATTCAGATTTTGGATTTATTACTACAGAGCTAATTTTCTATTGAATATTATATTGTACCTAATACAGATTTATAAAGTTTTAAAAAAAGTTGACTTGGGTGCCATCAGCTAGAACTGAAACCAAAACATTTAGTGCTGCAACATTTGATAAATAGATAAGCTTTAATATTAATTATTATTTAAGAAATGAATTTGAGCATGCACAGAAAGTAAAACTATGTCGGCAAGCTGAAATGAATATTTTGCATTTTGACTTGCAAGTATGTCTGTATGTGTTATTTGTTCATTGAAAGATTTTACTCGTTATAAACCATCCTTGGTGTATGATTACTATTTCCTGTTAATGTTATGTGAGTTTATCGATTCAATATTTTTATACAGACAAACACACATACATTTGCTGTTTTATATAGATTTTTGTTTTGCTGATAGTTTAAAATCAATAAATATTCATCATTAATATCATCAATAGAAAATTAAGTTTTAAACAAAAGAAAAATTGAAACAATTGTTTTTGGAATAGAAAATTCAACTAAATGTTTTACAATTCCCAATTTCAATTAAACATCTGTACATATATATATATATATATATATATATATATATATATATATATATATAGAGCTATGTATAAAAGTCGGTTTGTTTTATGGCATATCAACCCTTTTTCAGTTATCTAATGTCGAATCCAGTGATTTTTGTAAAAGCTTTCATCCTTTTAATATTTTCAAATATTTAGTCATGTTTGGTTTTGTTTGGTCGTTTAATTTTCTAGCATATCAATCTTTCACAAACAAAAAACGTCGTTTGTGACAAAGTAAAATTTCAACAATGATCGTCTAAACACCATGAGAAACTTTCGTTCAGAAAACAATGGAACTAAAAAAAAAACAAAAAACAAGCAAAATGATCCTCCAACTTCAGCTGAAATAATCTCATGATCTCGAAGACAAATTTTAAATCTGAACTCCGAAATTCGTTGCGATTCTTTCTTTCTCAGAACATCTGATTTTCAAATCCTTTGCACATCTCTTCATTTCAACTTAGGTTTTCTCTCTGCTTCCTTCTTGTCGTATCACATCTTTTAAAACTGGTTTGTGTCTATGCAAGCAAATTACATTGACAAGAACTCAAGTACTGAGCACTCTATCTTTTGACCTCTTCCAAATGGCTACTCAGTAAGCACATTATTGCTATTGATGCCTTTTGACTCCAACAGGTACTGTTGGTCTGGTCAGATTTTTTTTTTTTTAAATGGAAATCGCTCATGACAAGGCATGAAGCCACTTGATATAAGGAGCTAACAAGAATGGAAGCTGATTATTGCAAAGACAGGAAATGCCTATTAACCGTGGTCCTGAAAGACCAAAGCTGTAGGCAGAAGGAAAACAGTAAGCAGGAAAAGTTCCACAATCTTGCAGTCCTTGGAAAGAAGCTACTGATATAGGAAGCTGAAGTACAATCAATGAGTATTAAAACATTGAATTGATGGAGGCCAAACAAGTTAGGACAAAGAAAGCAAGGATTAGATCAAATAATTCTGAAGAACACATGCCATAACAGTATTACTAGAAAAGACTGAGACTAGCAACATCACGTCTGAGAGAGAGAGGTTGCAGTAAAGAAGAAAGTGTGGGACTAATCAAATTACAGATATGTCTCTGCAATTTATTAAGAAACTTCAAATAGGACACAGATTCACCAGCCCAAATATGGCAACAGTACTCCATATTATGGTCTGATATTAGATTTGTAGATATAGCAAATAGTCTCATGTGTGAGAAAGTGTTTGGAGGGAACTGATTTTACAAGAAGCAGAAAGAACAATGGATTTAATATGTTGACCCTAAGAAAGATTTGATTGGACCTGAGTGTTATTCACGCAGAACTTCAGTTAGTACTAAGTCTGCTTTTGAATCCCCAAAACTTGCCATCGTAGTTGGTCTTCTACTATGGAATCTGGATTGGTTAGACAATGTTCATTCAAAGGGGCCTACCTCTAAACAATCTATCAACGCATAAACATCCCCAGCTCAGAAAGTTTGGTTTTTGGACAGCTACTAGATTTCTGGAAGGCCCCATAGGAATTTCTAAACAAGCCGTAACCCACAGCAGGAAACCTCAAGTGTTATTCTCTCAAGTGGATGAATGGAATGACTGGTGATATTCTCAAATCCCTCTATTCCCCCCTCTCACCTTCATTTGGCTAAGCATCTACAAAGTGCCTTCAATAATATATATATTTATTTTTTTTTTCGTATAGGCACTTTTATTGATAGTGCATGCATAAAACTCTTGTTCTCTTCAAAGTAATCTCCTTTGGCTGCAATGCACTTGTTGTACCGTTCCAACAACTTCTGGAAGGCCCCATAGAAGTCCTCTTGTATAAGCGTGTCAATGACCCTCGTCACAACCTCTTTCATCCCCTCAATTGTCTCATAACAACAACTTCTAAGGTTTTTATTCAGCTTAGGGAATAAGCAAAAGTAGCAGGTCTGAACTATAGAGAGGGTGAGAAACTGTCTTGATGTCCATCTTAGTCAAGTAATCTGTGAGAAGAATGGAGAACCCTCGTGACAAACTTTGCGCAAATGTTCGGCATCTTCAGTTCTTTGCAAAAAATTGTCTGTACAGTTCCAACATTTACATCAAACTGTGCACTTATTGCCTCTATAGACACACAGCAGTTCTTATCCATAAAATTCTTTATTTGACCAATCAACTCTAGTGTTCTGACTTCCTTACTCCTCCCACACCTCCCATCATCCCTCACAGATTCCGTCTTCCTTGAATCTCTTATGCCACTCAAAAACTGATGCTCAATTCATGTAAAATGGTTCAAAAACAGTCTGAAGCATTCCATACATTTATGGCATTTTTTTTTTTTTTTTTTTTTTTTTTTAAGTTTAAAACAGAGAATTTTATTGCATATCGTCCTTTTAAAGTGTCCACATCTAGATTGAACTTTTGAAATTCACCGGCTGTGACAATCAGGCTTTAATAGGGTGTATTCGAATTCCTGCTGTAGCTGTTCATTTGAACCTGAAATCATTAAAAAAAATTGGTCAGTCATCTCATAATATGTATAACAATAACATATTGAATTTTCAAGAGTCTATGACAATTTTAAATGCTTGTATAAAAAAAAGTCTGTAAACTTATTTAAAGCACCTATCTGTTGCCTCGTATTATCTACATCATCTGCAATTCATATACAATTCATATGCATCACGAAAACATGCAGTCCAGCAAATGTTTACAATGTCACCTAGTCATCAGGGAAAATGGACCGGAATGGTTAGAAATGCTGTATTTTTGCTTAAGAGGAAGCTGGATCAACCTGACCAGGATTTGCTAGAGTGATAGCCGAGACAGATACAATATGATCCTAGGTGTAGTGGTAAGAAAGCTTCCAAGTTCTGAAACTAAACATGGCTTACAATTCTTGAGTTGTAAGTTCTTTTTAGTTTCAGAAGAGTTTCCGATGGGTAGTTATTCTACACAAGTCCTGGAGATGACGAATTCTCAGTGGACAGCTGTTCTGTACAGGTTCTGGACTTTATAATTTTGCAGTCAAAGAGCGAAGATCCTTCCTGTGCAAGTTTTTTTTTTTTTTTTTTTTTACACAGTGATCACCACTTATCAAGGCCCGGAAGCCACTCAGGGATAAGGGTTATTGCAAGTACATTACATTAGTGTGGAGATTTGATGAAGTGTTTACTTAAGGGGGCGGTTCATTAGGAATTTGTTAACATTGGACTTGAAGACATCCAAGTTGTAGTCTGGTGGGAAGCAGGCAGACGGAACAGAGTTCCATAGGTTGCTAGAAAGGTTTAATTTTTATGGAGCAATTCTGGTTTCTGATTGGTTGATAGGAGAACGTGAATTAATTTGATTCGTCAGTTCCTAGCAGCAGTGTTTATAAATAGAATATCCCGATTTAAGGGACCATCCCTCATTATTAGTCAACAATATTGCAGATAATGTTTAATATTCAACACTACAGCTGATCCATTGCCTATTTTTCAATTTATATTTTTTCTCTTTCTTTTAGATGCTATCAGTGAGAGCAATCCTCGCGTGATTGATGATACGAGGGCCCGTAAACTTGCAACAGATCTGAAAAGATGTACATATTATGAAACCTGTGCAACATATGGCCTCAATGTTGAACGTGTCTTTCAGGATGGTAAGTCGGCACATTTTTCTCACTCTCTCTCTCTGTCTCTCGCTTTGCAAACTGAGATTAACCCACACCTCCTCAACCCTTCCAACTTTTATCAAAATGTAGGCACGTGTGTTAGTAACTTCTGTTGTAGTTTGCCATCAGATTAATTTTTGAAAAATTGAGAGTTAAAAAAAAGATTATTTTATAATTAAAGGGACATGTAATAATATTATGACGCTCTTATATATGGAGTATTTTGAATTGTTGCGTTGAAATAATTGCGTTCACATATGAACTAATTATAACAGAATCCATGAGACTTGGGTTTTTATGTAGGGGACAACGTTGCTAACTTCAAAAATGGTATAATCTCCATTACGCTTTTTATTTTATTATTTTTTTGGTACTTGTACAGTTTAATCAAGATATTAAAAAATGAAAATATCGGAAAAAAGGTTATATTGTTCGTATCTGTTATGGAACAAAGTTCTCCGAAAAAAAATTTCACTTAATTTTGTCAGTTTTTTTACAGTGAAAAAACAGTTTATGATACAGAGCAAAATGTTCGATTTTTTTTTTTTTTTTTTTAAGGAAGAAAAGCTAGTATTAAAGATGGGGAGGAAATGTCAGCGCTTTAAATTGAGTTAACTCCCCATAGCGTGTTCAAAAAATTCTAAGATGGCTGACTTCAAAATGCTCTCATAAAAACGCTGTAAAAAAAAAAAAAAAAAAAAAAAACTACTCGATTAGATTAAGTGAAATTTCTTTTCAGAGATCTTCATTTCAAAACAGATACGTACAATATAACCTTTTTTCAATATTTTCATTTTTTAATGTCTTTATTAAACTGTACAAGTACCATTTTTTTTTAATTTATAACATTAAGCAATGAAAAATAATGTTCAAATACCATTTTATTAATTTTTTTATGTAATTTTTCTACATTAATTGTGAAACTTTATATATGGAAAATGAAAAAAAAGGAAAAACCAAAATCATTTTATTCATCAACGTTTCATCTTTATTTCAAGAATTTCTCAAGTTGATTTTCTTCAACTAAATCATTTTGAGAAAGTCTTATGAACCATTGATAACAATATAAATATTTTTATGTTTTTTATTTTTCATTTTCCATCAGATTTGAATATTATTTCCATAATTTTCATCACACACACACACACAAAGTATGGTTATGGAAATATATATATATATATATATATATAGCAATTAAGCTACACAAAATTTTCCACGTTTCATCCCCTTAAGGACTCATCAGGCTAAAATTCATGCTATGAATGTTTATATATATATATATATATATATATATATATATATATATACATATATATATATATATATATTAATTAAATTTATTTACATTTAAAAAACGATTAAAAATGTTGGCACAACGAGGGAGAAAAAAAAAAAAAAAAAAAAAAAAGCGGGAGAAAAAATTCAAAGTTCCCCAAAGAGAAACAATGTGTTTGATGTTTCCTTTTGCCGGCACAAAGAAGGTTTTGTAACGTGTAACTGGATGACATCAAACGCATTGTTTCTCTTTGGGGAACTTTGAATTTTTTCTCCCGCTTTTTTTTTTTTTTTTTTTTTTTCTCCCTCGTTGTGCCAACATTTTTAATCGTTTTTAAACGTAAATAAATTTAATTAATGTCCCCGTACGTTGGCACATTAAATAAGTTCCCCAATAGAACTCTTTATTTTCGTCACAATACTATTTAGATTGCTATCGATTTACTCCTGAAGAGATGATAGCCGAAAGAGCTTTCGAGAAACTTCCGCCTATTATTTTATTTAAAACCATATACAAATTCTGTACCTCTAAACATTTATATATATATATATATATATATATATATATATATATATAATGTCATCGACACATAGTACTGTTTCACAGCTCATCAGTGCAGCTAGACAAGCAACTACTTCAAGCCAGGATCGAAACCTCGAAACCCAACTGCCTAAATGACTGTCGGAGCTTCTAACCATTGCGCTATTCGGCTGCTGCTATGCGGCCAGTGAATTAAGTGTTTTGACACTATCCAAATACCCAAGCTAAGCTCAATTTGTTTACACAAAGAGCATCACTTAATATGCTAATGCCATATATATATATATATTAGAGCCCCAGGATACGGCATTAAAAATTAGTAACAAAATACATTGCAGTATATAATATACATGTATATAATCAAATAGCATTATAAATAACACCATAAGGCGAGGCAAATACTATAACCAGGGGCCAGAAAAACATGGCATTCCACATCGTAACCTGAAAAAAAAATGTATCTAAGGGCCGCCATATCCCGGGGTTCTACTCTGTGTGTGCGTATATATATATATATATATATATATATATATATATATATATAATGTGGTGTTAAGTTTAACTGGCTAACCAATCAAATTCATTGTTATTCCTGTCCAAGTAAATATTGATACATAAAATATATCTTCTTATAATATTTATGCAGATACATGAAATAATAATATTAAAATTAACTGAGATTAATAGTTCCCCCCCCCCCGCTTCCTTCCCCCCCCCGTTCTCTCTCCTCTTCTTTTTCTTTACTTTCTCTCTCTCCCCTTCTGCTTCTCTTTCACTCTCTCCTCCTTTTTCTCTTTCCTCTCCTGCTTTCCTTTTCTCTCCCTTTCACTCTCCTCTTCCCTTTCTCACTACTACCACTATTGCTAACATTCTCCTTTGATATCCTAACACCTTTTTTCAACAAGTTCAACATTTGTAATCTTGCCAATAAAAGCCCGTTTCACACCATTTAATTATAAAAACCTGCCGTAAAACAAACTTCCTTCTCCGAAAACGTCCGATAATAATAATACTCATTAACAAACATCCCCCCAACACCTGATCAGTGTCAACGACCCATTCATGTTGCTCCATTTAGCTGCCGGTAATTGACTCCCTTCTCAGCATTTTCATATTATTCAAGTCGTTTCGTACCTTAACAATTAGTCATTTCTAGAATGCGACCTGCTCGCACCATTTGCAAACAGCTGCAAAGGATCTGCCAAATTTACACGTGTGCAGGCGCCAACATCTTTCAGCTGTCATGAAACAGATTTCATTTCAAAAATTGCTACTCTGCTTGGATCGTCAGATCTTCTTAGTTTTAATCCATGAATAAAATAAAATTTGTTAGATCCATTGTCAAAGATGCTGGGAAAATGGCTGGATAACTCTACCTTTACAAGAGCCAAATATTAGTGATGGAACGATTCCAATATTTTTCTTGATTCTGATAAAATTACTGATTCCGTAGTAAATTTCAGATTCTGATATGATGACTGATTTCGATTCTTTCTAAATATTTAACTATACATTTATTCTTTCCAGATTACCGTAAAAACGCATAAATATGCAGATATTTTCTCAAACGTAAAAACAAACTTGGGAGGGGGTGGTGATCCATAGATTTTAGCTTTACTGGTGGTTTAAAATCAATAAAGATTTATTACAGGGTGGAACGATAAGTGTCGCAATAAAGAAAACGACATTACAGCTCTATTTTGAAACTTTTATTGAAAAAATTAGTTCAGGTAATTTGATTATGTAGTAGAGATGACATCTATTCAATATAGCCGCCTTCAGCCTCAATCACCGCCTCGATACAGATCTGGAATTGGGAGCAAGCCTTTTCTACAAGCGCTAGCAGGAGTTCCACGAATATTTGGCAGATGGTGGTGATCAGACTGATTATGTTGATGTAGCACTTCTTCTGAAGAAAAACAAGTAATATCAACTGGTTACACGAGCACAAGAAAAAATGGCCACAATGTATTTGTTATGCGGCCATTTTTTCTTGTGCTTGTGTAACTGGATGACATTACTTGTTTTTTAATCCGAATAAACACTTTACATTAAGTAAAAACAATCTTTTCCAGCTAGATAGAAGAGTAACTTATCTTGCTTTTGGTAACATTTATTTGTGATATATTTGATTTTTTTTTTTTAATCTCTGTGGATTGTAAAACGAACACTTTTTTTTTTCTCAGGTAATGAGATTTTGTCTAACTTTTAGGCTGGATCTAATAACGTATCTTAAGGTATTTTAAAAGACAAAATTTAAATCTGACGCATTTCCTTAACGGTCAATTTATTTCGTTGGTTTAGAAAATATGTCTGTCTATATATCCATCACGGCCTATTAATTATCCAGAAAAATTGGAATCGGAAAAATCGGAAGTGTTTGGGGTGCTATTTATCCACCTCCTGCAGCGGGGACATTGTAACACAAACGCCTGAAAAACGAAATTGAAGAGCCAGGCCCCCACAACGAAAGAGCAGTCTGATCTTCAAAAAAGTTTCTAGTCAACTCTGTCGGTATTTCCTTTATTAATATTCAATTCCCGCAATATGGCATTACATTTGTAAGCATTTTGCACTTGTTCAAAGCCTTTATTTCTATTGATACACTGTGAAAATTTGCTTCTAAACCAATAAATAGCACACAAGGCAGCAAATTTTCTAATTTTTAATAAAATTCAGTGACTAATTGATCTAAAATAACTTTGGTATTGTTTTACAAAAAGCAATGTGGCTATGTTATAAGTTTTTTTAAATATTATGAAACTAGAATTTTTGTTTAGGATCCCTGATTTTATGATGCCAATTCCAAAGATTTGATTTCCTTGAAACAATCAAACTTGAAAGTACTAATAAACACATCGCACCTATTTTTTTTTTTTCTTTCCTTATTTTGGGTGAATGGCGTCTCTCTGCTCATTGACCTGTGAATGGTCATACAGTTTAGAACCTGCTTTTTAATTTTTTTTTATTTAGGAAGTGTGACAAGTTAGGAGAAAAATATCTGATAAGGTGTAAAAAAAAACAAAACCTTGAGGCTAAAAATACATGCAATACTACTACTACTACTACTACTAATTGTTTTGTTGTTATTATGTAGCCGTATCTCTGCAATCTTTATGCCATAGATTGAATATCTGGCATTATCCGGGGGCATGAATAAAAAAAATGAATAGCTAAAAAAAAATTGTTTATAACGAATCACATAGGGGCAATGACCCAGGATCAGTTCGGTATCCTGTTTCACCAGTCTGAGTCGGGTATTCAGCTGGCTTCCACGTTATTTTTTTTCCAAGCAATCAATAAGATGTGAAATTACTCATAGATTGAGAGATGACCAATTTGTGTGAAACACGCGTAACACAATGAAGATAAATGAAAACTCAGATGTGGAGAAAGTATATTTGGATGGCGAAGTTGTGGGAAAGTTTTGTTACCGTGGTGATACACTTATGAAGTACAAGAAGAAGCTGATGCTATTGTAATGGAAAGTGAATGGAGTAAGTTTAGGAAACTTCTGTCATTACTAACTGGCAGATCATTACCATTGTTAACCAAGGGAAGAGTTTGTTAGAAATGTGTACAAAATATGATGTATGGAAATGAAACTCTGCCCAGAGAGGGTTGAAGACATGAGTTGCATGGAGAGAAATGTTATGAGAATGGTATGATGAATGTGTAATGTGGGCTCAGCTCTAATGGTTTAAGAAGATTAAAGGTGAACAGTATAGAGAGATTTGTGAAGAAGAGTAGACTTTGATGGTACAGTCACCTTGCAAGAATAAGTGAGAGTTTCTTGGTTAGTAGATGTAGAACAGTTGAGGTATCAGGCTCAGTTCATAGAAAGGTCAAGGAAAGCATGGGAGAAAGTGAAAAAAATAGACTTGAGAGAAAGCGGAGTACATAAAGATTTGGTCGGAGATAGATTAGTTGGGAAGTCAATTTCTAAAAGCTGTTTTACATGTCAGTATGTAAAATGGGAATTAAACCAATGATGATATGATTATGATGATGAGTCTCGCTTGAAAAGAATCTGTTGTTGGTTTTGGCTATTATCCAATCTTTTTGCTGTTCATTATGATAGATGCTCTTCTAAAACGACAAGTTGTAAGGCGGCTTAATTTCCGAATTATAAATCATCATATATATGAATGATGAAACATGTTTCCTCTTAAAAGCAGAATGAAGACAGGGCTTTACATTGCGAGTGAAACAGTCGCATTTGCGAGTGATTTTTCAAAGTGGTGACTAGAAATAATGAAACGCTTATCTTTTGGCGATTGTATTTCTTTCACTGAAAATCTTCCAAAGCTCACTACTGAGTGAAAAATATCTTTTCAACTTTTTTTTTTTTTTTTAATAAAATGAAAAAAGTTAAATTATTTAAACAATAAAAGTTTAATAGAACAATACACTTTTCTTTTTTTTTTACGAAAGCTGTTAAAAAAATATCTGAAAAAATTAGAATGTTTATACCTTCAAGTATCAACATAAAATTTGTTGTATATTTAGAATTACACTTATTTAAAAAAAAACACAGAAAATATTTATGATGTACATACTCGTCACAGAACGAAGATGTCATATTCTAAAAATCATGTGGGTTTGGCTAGTAACTTTTCTATTTGGCTAGTAAACGAAAATATTTAGTTGTCAAAGGTCAACTAAAGATAAATTTGTCCATTAGAGCCTTGGAAAAATGTGTGTGGGTGTGCCTTAAAAAATGCTAGGTTTATTTTTGGTGTCTTTAGAAAAAAAAACCACCCAATATTTTTGCTGATGAGGAGACTTTGTTTCAAAAAAACTGTATGATAAAATTATTGTCCAAGACTCAATGTCTATCACAATAAAAACATTGTTTCCAAAACGATCGTACAATTTATTGATTTTGTTTGTTCTTCCTTATGAAACCGATATTTAATTTTAATTATAAATTATCAATCATCTTAATATTAAAATAGCTCTAGGATATATATGCCTATCGAGATTATTATATATCTACATTACAACGAGCACTGTTTTCTTTTCTACAATTTTAATTGTATGAATGAATTTACTAATACATTGAAATATACTCTGCTCTTTAGACTATTGTTCTAATCCCCGATATATATATGAGCAACTAGTTAATAAAATATGTTAAAAAACACTTTGAAATGAGTTAAAAACATATTTAATCTGGCTGAGATAATTTTATAAATATTAATTCTTTAATATTTATAATATACTTTAATTTTACCATCTTGGATCATTTTGGTAAATTTAATTGTAATTTTTATTTTATTTATATATATATATATACATACACACACATACACATGAATTGGATCAATAAGAGTCAAACTGGCACCATTATATGTTAAGTTGTGTCAGTTTGAATTTATCCGGCACACCTTTGCATTGTTCTGCCTTCTATAAACTAAAATGTCTTCTTACATATTTTTTTTTTTTTTTTTTTTGTCAAATCATTAGACATATTTTACTTTTTCCCCTTAAAAACAAAAATTTTCCATATATTTTATTTGTCTGGATTATTATTGATTTTAGACCTATTTTTGATCTATGCAATGAGGTAAAACATGTTTTGTATCCCTATTTGAAATTCAAGTGTTCATCTCCAATTCCAATATTTAATGTCATCATTCAGGGTTTAAATTTCGCAGTAGCCAATTATATATATATGCCATTCCAGCATAAACTTGAATAATATACTTGTTTATTCATAATCGTTTTATTTTTTATTTATTTTATTGCAATTTAAAATATAAAAAAAATATTTTTTAATGTAGAAATATTGTATCTATTTAATATTTAGTTGTCAAAGGTCAACTAAAGATAAATTTGTCCATAGAGCCTTGGAAGAAATATGTGTGTGTGTGTGTGTGTGTGTGTGTGTGTGAGAGAGGATACTTCTCAACTTATATGCTCAAGGAATTTTTGACCTACCGACTTGAAATTTGGTATATAGGGTATTCAATCATGTGTAAAACTTTTAATTGTTTTTCATCCAGTAAAAAGGGCTGCTAAGGGGTCAAAATTGAAAGATTGGTACGTGGGGGGTCATCGGATTTTTATCTGTTCGTCAACTGTTTCATGACTGCACATGCATGAATCGTTCACATTACAGATTCCTTGTGTTAAGAATAAGTAGGTTTGAAAACACTTCTTAAAGTTGTGGTAAACTGGCCTAATGGTTATTGTACTTGACTCACTGTCTAGGTTTTGATCTCAGCTCAAGTATATATATATATATATATATATATATTTTTTTTTTTTATTTTTTTTTTATTTTTTTTTTTTAACTTATAAGAAGTGAATTGTTTAGAAAAAAACCTATCAGCATTCTCTCTAAACACTAAAACCCGTGTCCATTAGAAACCAGGAGTGGTCGGTTATTTCCGGCATTTCAACAATGAAAAAAATAAAAAAAACAATTTTATAAATATAGTAAGACATATTTTTCGTAGTGCCATCACTAATTTATATTTGAATCTTATTTGAAATATGAATTGTAAGCTAAATCGTTTGTATTTTCATACAAAACAAGGTATGCTCTTCAGACATTTTTTGTGTGCAATACGATTTGATTGACTAATCGACATAATTCCTATAGATTTGATCAATTGTTGCGTTTGTTCCAAATTTGGATTAAATTTTGATTAAAACAATGAATAATCATGATTGACAACAGGAGAAAGTTGCCAATAATATTGATGAACAAAAAGTTGGCTTCATTTATAAACGAAAACAAGTAGGTTGATCTCTAGATGGGTGTGTAGATCAAGCCTGTTTAAAAAGAATTGAGATCAGGTCGGAGAGGCTTGAGTTAGGGTTGTGCGAAGAGCCATCCTTCTAATAGCAAAATTTAGTTACCCCAGGCAAAAAAATAATTAAATAAATGACAGCATCAATCCAGTCATAGAAGCTTTTTTTTTTTTTTTTTTTTTTTTTTTTTTACACAGTGGTCACCACTTATCAAGGCCCGGAAGCCACTCAGGGATAATGGTTATTGCAAGAATTTGTTAACGTTGGATTTGAAGACATCCAAGTTGGAGTCAGGTGGGAAGCAGGCAGACGGAACAGAGTTCCACAGGCGTGCAGTTCTAAGAAAGAAGCTTTGTTCATGGAATCTACATTTTGATTTAGGCACAGATAAAGAGTGGGGGAAATTTTTCACAGTGGATTCAGCTAGACGGGTGTTTTTCGTAAAGGATTGGCGAGGGGGGACCAGAGATTGGAGTTCAGACGAGCACCTGCCATGGAAATAACGATAAAACAAGGATAGGCTCGCAATGTTTCTCCTGTGGGAGAGAGGTTGCAGGGTAGAGAAAAGAGCATCCCCCACTAAGCCACAAAGTCTATTTTGTACTCTGTCAAGGCAGGATAGGCTGTTTTTAGTAGCTTCTGCCCAGATATGGCAGCAGTATTCCATCCTTGGACATACTTGGCTTTTATATAGATAGAGAATTGCATCAGTAGTGAGATATCTTCTGGAGCGGTAGAAGGATCCCACCATCTTTTCAGCGACCTTAGCAACAGACTTGATGTACGTGTTCCATTTCAGATTAGGAGTAAAGGACAACCCAGAAGCTTGTCAAAACATGGGGCTTCTCCTAGACGAGAGCCATCCATTTCAATTGATGCCAGATGAGGATCAGAGCGTTGATGATGTAAAGATAGGAGTTTGGTTTTAAATGCATTAAAGGTAACCAGCCACGTCTTCCCCCACTGAACCACGCGCTCGAGATCAGAGGAGAGAGAATCAGAGAGAACTTTGTCAATTACAGCCTTTGATGTGTTGCCATAGATGGTCGTGTCATCAGCATAGATGTCAACGAATGATTTAAGTATGTGTTTTGGGAGATCATTGATGTAGATCAGGAAGAGAGTTGGGCCTAGGATTGACCCTTGAGGGACTCCAGCATTAATAATGTAGGCCTCTGATTTTTGTCCATCGACCACTACTCTTATGAGCCTATCAGAGAGAAGTGATTTACGATTGAGAAAACATTTCCAGTTATACCGTAGCTGGAAATCTTGTGAAGTAGGCCCTTATGCCATACCTTGTCGAAGGCCTTTGATATGTCGAGAGCAGTTGTCCTAGAAAGGAAGCCTTTGTCAAGAGATTCACTAATCCTGTGAGATATAACCGTTAACACATCTGCTGTAGATCTTGCAGAACGGAAACCATATTGTGTGTTCAGGTAAAGAATTAATCTAGCCAAGATCAGCAAAGCATAGTTCCCTTCTCAAGATGAAAAATTATGACTGAAAAATTCAAAGAGATTTTTATAAAACGATTTTGACATCTGATTTATCACCTTTCGTTATAAATATAATCATTCAATCTTTAAAAAATAAAATCTTTGTAGTCATCCCCTTAAATGTGTCAAAAATATTTCAATAGTTAATTTCCTTTAAAGATCAGATCATTTAAAGGGTGAAGGATAAACAGTTGTCGGAAATATGAATCTTGGAGACACTCTAATAGCGAAATCGACTATTTGTAATCTTAACCGAATTGGGGGCCTCAGAAGAACCTTTTGTAATCGCAGAAGACACATACAACTACTTGGTTCTCTGTTGTGTAACCCAGTTTACAACTTTCATCCGCTTCTTTTGTTTTTACGGGGAAGTCACTACTTATCAAGGTTTGAAGGCTACTCGAGGATAAAGGTTAAATGTGAGGGGTTTGGATTATTGAAGGGGACGGCTCAACAAGAACTTGTTTACATTGTACCTTATGAGATGCAATCTTTGCCTATCATATCTAATATTAACCTGAAGTTGATACTTGAAAAAAAATATTTGCCCTGTACTAGTGCATATTACAAACCGGATTTCTGTAAATGTCCGCTGGGGTCTGCTCAGCACCTGACATAAACTGCTGAAATATGCTGAGCATCATCGAGCAAATCTTAAAAATGCTAGGAAATAGAAAATAACATTGATGAAATACGAATTATAATTAATTAAAAACAAAACCCTTGGAAAAACAATAAAATAAAATATAACAACCTATTGTAAGTTCCATGAATAAATATTTTATTTTTTTTTTACATAAATAAGTAGAAACATTTTTTTCTCGTGGGATTAAAAACTAAATGTGGGGATATTTTAGGGTTACTTCCTTCACTTGGTAACAATATGTTCCAAGCCCACTCCGCATTTGCTGCTTCAGATTTGCCAGTTCCTGCACCTCATTTCAGATGATATCAGTTTGTTTTGCTAATTAGCTTCAACATCTGTACTAACGTGTCCAACATAAATTAATTGCATGTGCTGTTCCATGACTTAAAAGAAAAAACTTTTCTTTTCTCCTTTTTTTCCAATTTATTAAAAGTTGTCTATTTAGCTTCTTATAGGCTAATTGCATATGTTGTCACATTCTGATTGGCTGATCAACTTGACCAGTGCTCTGCATATTCCTGTGGTTTGCATAAGTTTCCGGTTCCATCCCTACTGAATATTTACAAGAATCTGGTTTGCAATTTGCACCATTTACACAATAATAATTAAGAATTGGATAGGAATTTGTCTTTTATTATGCAAACTTTGGGCATCATTAACTGTGATCATATTGCAAAGTTAATTTTTGTTAAAGCCCCATCCTTTTTCCAAATTTTATTTTGAATATCTTCCCACATTCTATTTCTTGGTCATGCTTAAGGTTTCTTTGATAAATCTTAATATTAAGCAAAAATAAAATAAAAATATACACTTAAGTTTTATGAAAATTTGTCTGTGTTGATTGACACAAGTCCTGAAAACTGGCTGATGGTTTCGGTTGGATAGACTAAAGAGTTTTAACCTCATTTAAAGAATGTGATTCTTGACAGTCTTTTTAAAAGAATTCTATGCTAACATGATTTTATCGATCGAGTTCCAAGCTTTCTATTTATCCATTTTTCTCTCAAATCTATCTTTATCACTAGGGCTATGACAACAGAATATTCTTATCTTTGTTTTGACTCTCGAGTATATATCCAACACAGTTAATCAACCGAGAACCACATCGCTCTATATAAAAGCATATAAGATATCTACGGATACACACCCGAGAGTCAAAATAATGAAAAGAATATTCTGTTGTCATAGCTCTATTTATCACTCCTTGCCATGTTTTCCTTGGCTTACCCCTGGCAACTGACCTTGCTACTTCAACTGTTCTACATCTAACTAAAGCACTCTTAGCTATTCTTTCAACGTGATGCTATACTATATCAACGGAGATTCTATACTGCACACATCTCTTGGTTTAACGCATTTTTATTGAAGCATGATGAGCGTCATTTAACATCTATTTTGCATGCTGTCAAGTGTTAAACAGTCTTGAGAAATTAATTTTTAACCAAAGTTATCTCTGGCCAAGTCTCAAATCCATTCCACATGTTTTGAACAACTTTTAGCAATTGAATTGCAAACTAACCTATCTCTAATAAGGTTTTCATTTATCCATCTTTCTCTCAAATCGATCCTTATCACTTACGACCGTGTTTTCCTTGGTCTACCCTTGTCAACTGACCTTGCTATCTCAACTGTTCTACATCTATCAATTTAAGCAGTCTTATCCAATTCTTTCAACGTAACCATACCAATGAAGTCTCTTATTCTGTACACCTCACCCTATACAGTTCAATGCGTTAGCTTTTAAATATCGAATGTTACAACACGATTCCAAGACCAGGAAAGAATATATTCAGTATCTTTCGAAACAAATGCATTGAAGGCATTGGTAAAGTTACTGCAAAGAAGGTAGGCTCCCTTCCTCCCTCATGCTAGAACGCTACTAAAATCTGACAGTATCTTATAGCTCTACAAAATCAAGATTCGCCATGCATGGAGTATTGTTGCCACATTTAAGCTGGTGTATCTACCTCTAGTCTCTCTCTCTTAGGGCTAAAAAAAAGTCTTCAATTTCTACACTATCAACCAAACTTCAACCTTTCTCGGTCCTGGATATGACCTTAAAGTATATCCGATGGTGAGGCCCCAGCTTGCGGGCTTTGGGGAGTGTGGAGCCACCCTTTTTAATTGCCATTGCTCCCAGGTCCACTCTGACCCGGAGTGGTAGTACCTGTTAGGGCCCCAACTATGGGTTAAATAAAAACTGACTTGAAAAAAAATAAAAAGTGATTCTGTTAAAAACTTAAATCACTGGATTCAGTATTTAATGACCTAAAAAGGGTTGATATGCCGTAAAATAAAAACGACCAACCTTTGTTGCATTGTTGCATCCCATGGCCTGTTTTACAAGTACTTTAATTGAATATGCTCTGACAAACTTATATCACTTGTGCCCCTTTGATGTAAATATCCCGACTAATCTGTTTTACAGCAAAATCCCAACAACCTAGTTGTCCTTAGATGCCCGAAAGCCTTCTATTCTAATAGTTTCTTTCCTTGAAATGCTAGCATTTGGGATTCCTTCTTTGCTTCCCTGACTGTGCTAACATGTTGAAATTTAAATGTAATGTGAACAGACATCTCGCTGTTGAACTCCCTGCATAATGCTTTTGTAGACATGATCCCAAATAATAGCCCCTTATGTTCAAGTGACAACATGTCGTGTTTGGAGTGAATATGAAAAATATAAAAAAAACTACTTGCTTCTAAGATTCTATTTTGCAACGTGTGTTTTTACGTCCAGAAAGAAATCTAGCAACCAAGCATATCCCCTTTTTTTATTTTATTTTTTTTTCTTATCTCTTTTTGGTCCCCCGACAAAAGGAAACCTGTAAATTCACCCTTGTCTGTTCATCTGTCCGCACTTTTCTCAATAACTACGCCTTGGAATTTTTTGAAATTTTGCACAAACATTAAACATGATATGAGTAAAAAAAAGTAACAATGGATTTTCTGGGAAAACTCTGGTTGCCCACCCCCCTCCCCAGTTGCCTTTCAGGTTAAAATGACTAAAATTGACAATTTTGTGCTTATTCAAAAAAATTGATGCCTTGGATTTTTATAAAACTTTCTGAAAAGTTGTAACTAACTAATTTCTGTATAATTTTGTTTGTCTATACTTCGCAATAACTCTTGGGTGTGGCCCAGAGACTCTTTTAGAGCTAATAAAAACACTCCATTTTTGGGACTATTTTATATTTGTCCAAAATTTTCTGTGTATATCTATTTAGCAGTTTTGCATGGTGCTGAACTCAAATTTAAATATGTTAAGGCCCTGGAGACTTTTGGGGCTAAATGGCGGGAGGGAGGGGGCAATTATGGACTTAGTCATTTCTTTTTTTTTGCATGGTGCAGAACTCCAATTTACATATGTTAAGGCCTAAAACTACACTGTTTGTTCATTTTCAGCAGAATTTGATGTCTCCTGGGGACTTTTGGGGCTAAATGGGGGGGGGTGCTGAACTTAGTCATTTTTTTTTTATGCCTCGTTCACTGCACTCACAGGGGATCATGCTTTTTTTTTTTAATTTTTCATTTTTTTTTTTTTTTTTTTTTTTTTTTTATACCTCCAAACAAGGCCACTAGGACATAAGGGGCTACTATTTGGGACCATGCCTTCAGGGGACTATGTGAGGAGATTAATGAGATGTTTGTTTGCATTATATTTAAACTTCTGCATGTTAGTTTTGACAGGGAACCAGTAAATTGGCAGGGAAATTTAGCAGTCCGAGGAAAGAAACTATTAGAGTAGAAGGTTTTCCTGCATCTAGAAACCTCAACAGTGAAGCGGTATAATTTTGCTGGTAGACAGGTTTGTTCAGAGTATGTATGTCAAGAGGATACAATTGCAATGAATTCATTAGAGCACATTCAATTAAAGTATTTGTTAATTGGGCACATCTTTCCCCATCCCTTTTCAGTTAATGTTGAACACCATGTACTTGGTTTACATGAAGACCTCCAACCGCTATTCTACGGTTCCGCAATTGCTTTTTTATTTTTCCACATTTTTGTTTCCCCAGCAGAATCACAGTAAGATTGTTTAACATTAGCGTCCATTTTTTTTTTTTTTTTTTTTTTTTTGTGTGTCAGATAAGAATTGTCATTCATCTGTCAAAATATCTTCGTGCATGTCAGTCAATTTGCACAGCTTTGTCAGGAACAATAAAGCTTGGCTTATCTTGCAACATCAGAAAAATAGTCTTCAGTGCAGATTTTAATTTCTATTTTGATTCATTTATCAGTTTGATGCACCAATCTCTAAAAATACATTTTCAAATCACAAGATTTTCTCTGAAGGTCAAAGTATTTCAAAACCAATCGCAAATAATTGATTTGAAATAGATAGTAGAATGTTTCTTTTTTTTTTTTTTCTCCTTTCTTTACGGTCAGATTAAAACGATAACAAAATTTTTATTTTTTTTATTTTGAGATGGATTATTTGCATTATTTGGTTTCTTTGGACTACTGTTCTCATCTTGAGTGTCATTTTCACAATGTTTCAGTCTATGTAACCTCCGACTCGAGACGCAGTGGTTAGAGTATTTGGAAAAATTCAGTTGTAAAAGTGACTTTCTTCTGAAGGTTGAAGGTTAAATCTTCAGTGTAAAAATACAATTTCGAATTACTTAGGATCTTTATCCAGTCATGGCTGGCGGAACAAGAGCATACTACCCTTGTGAATTAAATAAAAGGTTCTGTTTGAAATTTCATGCAGATTCCGGAGTTTGCAGAAAGATTTCAAAGTTTACATCGATTGAAACATTGTGAAAAAAAAAAAAAAAAAAAAAACCACTAAAGATGAGTGTAGTAGTTGGAAGAATCAAAATAATATGAATAAGATTTCCATAGAAATCATCGAAATAATATGAATAAAATTTCCATAGAAATCATCAAAGTGTTAACAAGTACAAAGGATTTTGTTAGACGTTTATTATTTCAAATGTTTCAACTGAAGCATCAAAATTGTGAAAGGCTGTTAATACATTAGAATATATTTAGTTTATTGAAACTCAAATTACATGCACGTTACAATACTGAAAACATTAAAGCAATATAATTCGATATGATTAACAACAAGCTTAGGCATGAAATCTAAATACATTATCATAATGTAGGGAAAAAAAAAATGTAATTATTTAAAACCAGGCTAAAACATTTGGAGAAACCTGCTGATACCAAGTGCTTTTTGGTTTTGATTGGAGATAAGTTAGTTTGGAAGTCAATTTCTAAAAACCATCCAATGCATGCTAACATTCAAAACTGATGTTAAACTGAAGATAGTGATGATGATTCAATCCCAGAACTAAGATATATTTTAGCATGTATTTTGTGTTGTTAAAATATATATGCAAAAAAAAAAAAAAAAAAGGAAACGAACGGTGGTTAACTACTCTTCCATAGACAAAAAGGATCCACCAGCTGCAAAGAATATAACAGAAAAAATGTTGGACATAGCTACATAGATACAAATCTGGGAGATTAAGGTCCGGTGAGTGTGAACCCCATCCATGGTTAAACTTTCATTGAATAAAGACAAAGACTGTTGGCCATTCATGACTGAAACTTGGTGGGCAAATCAGGCTTAGAATAAATTTAATTTTTACCAAAAATGGTTGAATTGCAGAAAGTATGAAGTTTATTAATGATTTCATGGTTGTCATTAGGATGGGGGGAGGGGCTTTATATATATATATATATATATATATATATATATATATATATATATATATAGTTGATCCTAATAGTTTTCCCCATTCTGATACAATTACCGATTCTGATCTAAATCCTCAATTCCGATACAATTATCGATTTTGATTATTTTTAAATTTTCAATTATAAACTTGCATTTTTTGGAATGGGGTCAGATTACGATAAAAACCCATGTAGTAATATGCCATGTAGTAATGATATATATTTTCATAAACATACACTTGTATGTGAACTATCGATTTTATTTTTACTAGTTGTATAAAATTTATAAATATTTATCATTCTAGTATTAATGAGTCATGGAAAGTTAAGTTTTAAACAAAAACAAAGAATTAAAAACATCGTTTTTGGTATCGGAAAATAGGCACAAATTCTGTTGATACTGATTTTGATACCACTAAAAGTTTCAATATTTTTCGATTCCCAATTCCAATTAACTGTTCCAACACACACACACCTCTCTCTCTCTCTCTCTCTCTCTCTCTCTCTATATATATATATATATATATATATATATATATATATATATATATATATATATATATATATCCCACCTGGTTAGTTTGTCTGGCTTTACTAAAAAGTCTGTTTACTTTTGGGATCTATGAAAATGGTAACCTGATCCAAAATGAATTCTATGTTCTGTAGATTCTAACGGTGCCCTCCCCTCACCCTTGCTCATTTTGCTGCCGTTGCCGCTACCATGCTGCTTTTCTTCATTTGCTGATGTCAGTCAGGGATTTGTCCATCATTCTTACTCTTGGCAGCCCCCCCCCCCCCAACCATTTTTTTTTTTCACCTAGAAACGAAGGTGCAGATGTAACCGTTTTTTACCTTAAATATTTCTACAATTCTCAGCACCCCACCATCTCTTCCTTTCTCTCATATAACAAATCTGTTCTATTTTTAGCGTTTCGTTTGAAGGCAGGGTTTTGAATTGTTAGGGAAAGAGACATTAACATTGATTCTTTCTGGTGAATTTGCTTTGCTAAATAGCATATTAACTAGTGGAGGTCTGATGGTGTTCTCCTTCCTTGGTTTTTCCATCTTCCTTAACCATTTATAATCATTTTGTGCAGTACCAATTGAAGCTGTTGCCACCTCTTTTCTTGGAGGATGGAATCATATAGGATCTTTAGCAGTTCCAGTTCCCTTGAATTCATACGATGTTCTTTCTATATTGTTTTTTTTGTTTCAACTTAGCTGTGGTTCATTCTGATTATGTGATTTTATATTTTCGCTGTTTTCATCACTGTTATGCATTGTATGGTGTCAATCTTCCTGTTGATTCCAATTTCTCTTAGTTTTTTTTCTCCATGTTTTTGGGGCTATTCCAAGTGCTCCTACAATTATTGGCATTAGTCATTTTTTTTTACGTTGCATATTCTCTTCAGTTTTCTGTCAAACTGTATCTATTTGCTTGTTTTTTCTGCCTTCTTCACCTTCGTCTGCTATGATTTCGCAGATTGCTAATTTCTTGCTGCTTAAGTCTGTTTTTTAGAATTTTAGTAACTGCAAATTTCTGTTTCTTTTTCGATGACATTTCAAATCAATTTGTTATCGCAACAGCCATTTACCATGTCTTTTTTTTTTTGTTTTTGTTAATAACGACTGTTGGCTCTCTCTGAAATTTAAATGGTAATAAGGCCCCTCCCCCATGTTCTCAGTACTCATAGCACCTGGTTTACCTTCTCTTTCATCAATCTTTCCATCCTCTTTGACCCTTCACAACAACTTTATGTAATATCAGCCAGGACTGATGTCTACCATGTGTGTGTGGTGTGTTCTTTTTATTATTGGATTTTTGACAGTTCAGTTCCATTAGGTTTGTGTAATGTTTTTTTTTATGTATGTATTTAAATATTTTTTTTTTTTTTTTTTTAATTTACTTGCCATTGGTTGGTATTCATTTTCTTTTGTCCATCCATAAGTTTGAAACATTTCCTTTGGTCTCTCAGCTTAACTTTTAAATTGTTTCTCTCTTGGTTTTTTTATTTTTATTTTTTTTAATGTTCAAATTAAATACATACATCATTAGAAAAATTAAAGAATATGTTGGGTTTTTTTTTTTTTTTAGCCACCACAATGTTTTTTTTTTGTTTTTTTGTTTTTTTTTTACATCAAAAATGTCCTTCTAGTGCTACTATATCAGGCTGAATATATTGGCTTCTTGGCCTTAAATGTGCCAAACTGATGTCATTTCGTTTTTCCTTTCCTTTTGCAAAACTCAATCATGTACTTCAAAAACAAGGATTTCCTATACAAAACAACAAACTAAACACCATGAATAAATATTTGATGATAGCAAGAACTTTAAACATAAAAAATTCAAAATATATTGTATTCGATAGTAGATGACCTAAGAAAGGGGTTGATATGCTGTAAAACAATCAAAAATGTCTTTAAAAAAAAAAAAAAAAAAAAATTCCCACCCGAGATGCAGTATCTTTTTCAATTTCATCCAAATGTACATTTTTCTTTGCAATATAAATTTTGGAACAAAACTGATGAGGAACCCCATAAAAGAATAATGGCAATTTTTAAACAAACAGAAAATGTCGGTTAGAAGTTTCCCCAAAAATGTTCCTAATCATTTCAGACATTTTATATCGAGACATAATGCTTATCTAAAGTAAATATTGGGGTTATTTTGTAGATTAAAAGAAGAAAAAACAAAAACTGTCTTTTTAATAAAAATTGCATATGTCCAGCTGCAATGTGTCGAGAAAGGGGGGAGGTATCAAAACCCTATGTAGATGGGGATGGTCACGCCTGTTCTGATAAGAGATTAGTGTTAACCTGCTGTTAGGCAATCTGCTGTATGATGAAGTCTTGTTCCTCAAGCGGTCATTTTTTTTGTTCTTATTTTACCACGTTTCAGATCGAGGCTGAAAAAGCAGAAGGATTTAAGAACGCTATTCTCTGCTTTAGCTTGTCATTCAAGGTTCAGTGAGTGCATTTTGTGTGTGAGAAGCATTGAGATGAAAGAGGCCATGGTGAGTCATCGACACGCTCACATAAGAGGACTTCCGTGGGGCCTTCAAGAAGTTGTTGGAATAGTACAAGTGCATTGCAGCCGGAAGAGATTACTTTGAGGGGGACAAGAGTTTTGTGTGTACTATCAATAAATGTGCTTATACGGAAAAAGTCTGGGAACTTATTGAAGGCACCTCGTATACCAGAGTAGAGGGAGTCCGAAATGATGATGGCCATGAAAGATGTCTGACGTGAAATGACGTCACAGTTATGAAAACCTTGCAAATCATATCCACCATTAATTCGCGTGCTGACTGTTCTGGAAATAGGAGAGTGTATCCATCATTGGCTAGTAATTTTTCAGGGGAGGTAACTTGGATCAGCTTTCTGAGGTAACAATGCCATTGGTTTTACCTAGAAATTAAACATCGCAAGCTAATTAATGTACGAAAGAAACAATATTCATTTTTATATACTAAAGAGCAACCAACCACATATGAAGGGCGAAAGACCAATTAAGGATAAGTAAAATGTATCAGGTGGATAGTGAGACAACACTGATGATTGGTAATAACGGGGATGATTGGACAGAATTTCATTATTTAAGAGGACAGCTAAACAAGAATTTGTTTACATTGGACTTGAAAAAGGCCAGTTGTAGTCAGCTTGGAAGCAGTCCCATGGTATTGTGTTCCACAGACTGGCAGTTCTAGGAAAAAAGCTTTGCTTGTGGAAGTTTTGTTTAGATTTAGGTAAAGAGAGAGAAAGGGAAATTATTGACAGTGGTTGTAGACGAGTTTTTGCTGTGAATGTTTATGGGGAAGGAAGAGGCATAGATTGGAGCTCAATCGAGCTCCTGCTGTGAAAATAACAAAGTAGAGAAAGACTAGCAACTTCCTTCTGTTAGAAAGCGGTGATGGGGAGAAGAAAACAGCATCGGCCACTAAGTTGGTTTTGTAGTCTATCAAGGCAAATAAGGGTGTGCTAAGAAACACCTCCCCAGATGTGACAACAGAACTCAATCAGATTGTTCTTGAAATAATGACTTCCGAAGCAAACATTAATTTATTCAAGACATATTTATCCAACTTGAAATATTGACACTAAGTGTTTTAATCATATTTTGTTCAATTTTCGAACGTTCAGTGTCAAGATTGCATGACAATCTTTTGCCTTTCTCATCTTCAACTCTATGATTCTTCTTCTTCAGGTATCAGATCTGCTATTGTAGACATCAATGATCATGGTTTTCCAGTCCCTTCTGCATTCCGTCTTTCTTATGAGATCTATAGTTGTGTGTTCCAGTGACCCTTGTGAGACTGTCAGTGAACTTTGTTCGTTGTCTTCCTTTGCTCTTTTATCCGTCGATATTTTTTTTTTCTTTGTTCCTAATATCAAGCTTTTTTCGAAGCCGCCCACCTGCATTAAAAAGCCGAAGAATTTTGTCTAATGTGGACGGTATTGAGTAGTTATCTGCTGTATTCTGCATTATGCATGACTTTGTCTGCCTTTCTGAACATATCTCATATTTCTTAGAAAGGATCAAATTCCTGTTTATTACTAGAATAATTTAATTTCTTCAGGTGTCAGGCCTGTTATTACAAACATTGATGATCAGGACTCTCTAGTTCCCTCTGCATTCAGTTTTTCTGATGAGAACTAGAATCATGTTTCCAGTGACCCTGTTGAGACTGTTGGTGAACTTTATTCATTGTCTTCCTCTGCTCTCCTTCTGACGATTTCCACACCCCCTCCCCTAATATCAACCTTTTTCTCCAAGCCATCAAATGGCTGAAGAACTTTAGTTGTCTCTTTTGCTGTACTCTGCCTTATGCATGACTTCTTCGTTTGTATTCCTTTCTGTCCATGAGATTCGCTATGATTTTGACTACAGAATTTCTTAGACCACCTTTATATTATTATTTGTCGACTCTTCACCCATGCTCGTTTCATATTGCCGATTGTTTGAAGAGCATTAAAGCCACACAAGAAAAGTATTTCTTCGTTTTTTTTTCAAGTTTTTTTTTTTTTTATCAAGATCTTATTTGCTTATAAATTGTTTCCTGAGGGGAAATAATTTTATGTTAACATCATATTCTGTTTTACCTGCACAAGTCAGATATGGCCCAAGATGGAGTACTGTTGCAACATCCGAGGTGGAGCTCATAAAATGAACCCTTTTCTTCCTTGACAGGGTATAAAACCATCTTGAAAATTTAGTGGGCAATTAATTTTCCGCATCAGAGACTTTTGAGTCTGTCTCTGCTCTGTTGATACCTTTTATGATCGGTGTTTGACTGGGCTCCAATCTATGATCCCTCTCTGTAAAACGTTCACAACAAATACTCACCTAATTGAAACAACCGCCAACAACTTTCCTCACTTCCTATCTGTGCTAAAAACTAAACAAAATTTTTATGAGCAGTTTCTTTCTTAGAGCTGTCTGTCTGTGGAATGCAATACCATTTGTTTACTTCCCCGCTCACTATAACATGGCTGTCTTCCAGTTTAATGGGAACAAATTCCTATTGAGTCGTCCGTTTAGATAATCTAGTTCTGCCCAAGTTCCACTGTGTCTGATCTTTTCTCACCATCTACGTAACACTTAACCTTTATCCTTGAGTGGCCTCCGGGCCTTCATAAGTGATAACTTTCCAAGTAAAAAAAAGAAAAAAAAAAGGACTTTTTTTTTTTTTTTTTTTTTTTTTTTTACATCTGACATGACTTTCAAAAATGGACTTCCAAACTAACCTATCTCTGGCCCGGTCTTTATTTACCCCTTTTTCTCTCAATTACATCATCATCACTTCCTACTATATTTTCCTCGGCCTTATCCTATGAACTGATCCTACTATCATAATGGTTCTACGTTTATTAACTCAACAACTTTTATTCATTCTTTCAACGTGACAAAACCATCATAGTCTACTTTACTACAGATATCTTCCAAGACTGTTCAGATTTAATCTTCCTCTGAGGTCATCAGAACTAAGGTTCTCTTTCATATCATTTCTCTCCATGCAGTGCATGTCTTCAACCATCACTAGCCAGGTTTCACTCCCATACGATGTGCACACACGCTTGTTAAATTCTTCTCTTTGTTGACAGTGGTAACGCTCTACTGGTTAATAATTACTGAAGTTTCCTGAACTTACTCCACCCATATCAATTATGAAGCATGTATAATTTCACATAAAACCCTGAAGAATATAATAAAAAATAAAAAAAATAAAAACGAAAAATGTATGGGTGTGAATCGATTCCATTTTTTTGGCATTTAGAATGAAAGCTAAATGTGCAATTTATGAAAATTGTGATTTTTAAATACAAAAATGGAAATACCCACTACATAATAGGGGTTGCCATAGTGAATGAGCTCTGTTTTATATATGACTAGTGGGGGTACCCAGCATTGCCTTGGGGGGGGGTAGAATAACAGTAGGAAGTCTAGGTGGAGAGAGGTGTTAAAAAAAAAGTGGTAGTAGGGATCAAAACAATAGTAGGCAGACCAGATGGAGAGAGGGTAAAAAAAAAATTGCTCAGGTGTGTGTAGGTTGCATAGTAATGAACCCTGGGGTGGGGGTGGAATCAAAACAACAGTTGGCAGCCCATGTGGAAAGAGGTGTTAAAAAAAATGGTAGTAGTGTGGGGAGAGAATCAAAACAACAGTAGGCAGCCAGGGTGAAGAGAGGTGTTAAAAAAAATAAAAAATGTGGTAGTAGGCAGGCAGGCACGTGAAGTGAAGATGGAAAAGAAAGTGAAAGAAAATCTGATGTTTTACCAATGCTCCGTGATGCGACCTGAAGTTCGGGACGTTAAAATTAGACAAAGTCAATCCAACTAATACGATAACTTGCAAAAGTGGTTCGGAAAAAATCGACCCCTTCTTGTACAAAACTGGCCAGTTTATGGTGAAGAAATTGTTTTTGGACAATTTTTTGATATTTGTCATCTGAGACGTTGAGCTTCAAAATGATACCGATCTTGTCTGGATCTGTTGCTTCTGTTGAAAGTTTTTGCAAGATATACAAACATACATACATTTAAACAGACAAGCGAGATTTATATATAGATTATCATCATTATTTAAATCCTTTGAAATATTCTTTTATTTGCAGAGTGTTATCCTTATCTTCATAGTTGTTGTTTCATGTTTTGGACAACTCATCTTCTAGCTCTCTTCAGGTGATTAACCGCAACGAGATAGGAATGTTGAGTCTTGTAACTATATCCCCAGTAATTACTGCCTTCCATAGTTGTTGTTGTCTCACCACATTTTGTTTTGGCTAACTAATCCTCTGGCTTGCTTGGGTAGGATATAAAGCGCTATTTTCAGACAATACTCACCTGGAACCGTAGAGATTCACCGTCTTTATCCATTGTTCAACGGGCCCTGAAGGAAGTTATTACTGAGGATACAATTACAAGACTCGGCATTCCTATCCCGACGTGGTTACCCTCCTGAAGAATGCCAGAGGACGAGTTGGTTGAAACATAGCTTGAAACAACGATTATAGAAATGAGGATAAAAGTCCGCAAAAAAATGAATACACAAGCTCCGTTTTATTAGCAGCAACAAAAAAAAAAAAAAAAATGATGAAAGAAATATGGAAAGAAAAGATCTCCCCTCCCCTCCATATCAAACTGGGTTTTCTATTCACTTGGGAAGAAACCAAATGTAACTTTGGAAGTTTTGTTCTTATCAAAAAACATTTTTGCGGAGAAAAGTGGAGGGGGGGGTATTTGATATTTTATCCATTCCGTTCTGATTATGGGAACAAGATTGTCTATTTCTAAAAATAAGAATTAGATAAATATCACTTTGTGTGCATCAGGAGGGAGGTGTTATGTAAATATATTTGTCTAAATTGCTTATTTCATCGTTAAACTAGATCTGATGTTAACGTGATTAAAAGATGACATAATCTCTACCCTATTTTCGTTTTTATAGAACATGGTCATGGAATCGGAAGACAAAACTTTCAACTTCAATTTGTAAGATTAGAAAATGTACTCTCAGGCTACCAGATCAGGCTGTCTGAAGATAGTGGCTTCCTGGCCTAAAATGCACCAAACATTGATGTTATTGTTTTTTCTTTTCATTTGCAAAACTTAAATCAGTCTACAAAATACCAATTTCCTCTACAAAAGAAGCAAACCAAACATCATGAATGAATAATTTTAAATGTAAAGAATATGGAACATAAAAACTTTTCTCCCAAATTACTGGATTAATACCATAAAATAAAACAACCAAACCAAACACCATGAATAAATATTCAAAGATGTAAACAATTTGAAGCATAAAACCTTTTTATCCAAAATTATTGAATTCTGCATTAAAATAACTCCAAACGGGTTGATATGCTGTAAAACAAAACAACCAAATCAAGCCAAGCAATGGAGACGGATGAAAGCTCAGATGTGGAAAAAGTATATCTGGATGGCGAAGTTGTGGTTGTTTAGAGCTTTTCTCATCTTTGGTGATACCCTATTGGAACACAGGGTGGAGCAGGTGTTAGATAGTAAATGGAGTAAGTGTTGATATACCATAAAACAAACCAAGCCCTATGAGTGTGTGGAACCTTTTACCAGAATGATTGGATTCTGTATGAAATAACGTGAAAAATAAAAAGGGTTGATATGCCATTAAACAAAACAAGCAAACCAATAAAATGTACAGATCTAAATTTTCTTTAAAGCTGTTTTTTCTCTCTCCGTTGTCTTATTTTTGACATTGAAGGTTGATTAAATTACATAATTCAATTACATAAGTTGAAAGAAAAATTTTAGATGAGTTCAAACTTGAAAACTTCTGTAACGTGATAAAAATGTACTGGGTTACATTCTCTCCTTCACCCACACACATACACATCACTCACCCATGGCAAAAAAAAAAAAGAAGAAAACTCCACCCATGGAATTGGTAATAAAATTTACAACATTCTTTTGTTTTATCGCCATTTAGTGGGGGCACTGCTGGTGATTGTCTCATCAGTAGACGATGGGATCTTGGGAGTGCTTTGTATTCACGAGACCATAACTTCCTTGGATTTTTATTTGTATAAACAGTTTTAAAGTACAAGTATACCTCCTAGCCCCCTCCCCCCCACCAAAGCCATCCATTTAATTTTTAATAAAATATAAACTTGAGTCTATGGTTGACTTGTCCACCAAGTTTCAGTTGTAAAAGTTCAACAGCATTTGTTTTATTGCAGGATACAACCTGTAAATTATTAATAACCCTGACACGCTCCTCTCTTAGCACTGGCCTAATTTGGTCATTTTCAGTTGTTTTTTTTTTTTTTTTTTTTTTACTTGGGAGTCATCACTTATCAAGGGTTGAAGGCCACTCAAGGATAAGGGTTAATGAATGTAAGGTGGTAGTGAAGTTATTGTTAATGGTGTAAATTCAGCAGAATTTGATACTTTCTGAAAATGACTCAACAAGAATTTGTTTATATTGGATTTGAAGGCTACCATGTATTCAACTGAGAAGCAGACTAGCAGAACAGTGTTCCACAAGCCGGCAGTTCTGGGAAAGAAACTTTGCTCATGGAATCTGCATTTACATTTAAGCACAGTTAGAGAGTGGGGGAAATTGTTTATAGTGGTTTTAGCTAGTCATGTTTTTTTTTTTGTTTTTTTGTGAAAGTTTACCAGAGGGGGGGGCATAGAGTTTAGTCGAACACTTGCCATGAAAATAATGATAGAGTAGAGAGGCTCGGAAGGTCTCTTCTCTGGGAAAGGTTGCAGGGAAGAGAAAAGGGCATCATCTACTAGGTTTCAAAGCTGGTTTCTAACTCTATCAAGACTCTTAAACATTTTAATAAACGTTTTAAATTTATGTTTTGATAGGTTTTACGTATTTCTCTTTTTTCTAACTTCTTTTTTCATTCACAATATTAAACTTTGTAACGGTTTTTGAGGAATATCCATTCGTCTATGAATAGTTATTTATTGATATGAGGAAAATATCTGTTGCTATCCAACAAAACACGTGCAAGACGTAACATAATGAAAATTAAGCAATCTGCCTAAAATAATTTTGAAGAATAAAATTAAAAAAAAAAATATACAATTAAAAATTCGATTTTTTGGTATTTGGAATAAAAACTAATGACAGATATACATATATGTTAGCAGTATAGCTACACTTCAAGTTCCAAATTTATTTTTCTTACCAAATTTTTTCAGCATTTCAAAATTTCAGTACATTTTTTACAGATGTTTCGTTACACAGAAACAATCAAATTATTATGTCAATATTGAATTTTTTAATATGCATGCTCTGCAGAAAAAATAGATTTTTTTTTTTTTGTTTGTTTAGAAAGAATTATGCATGATAACCTAATGTCGGAAAAAATGGAATTCCAAAGAAGATTCAGCAAGGCGTGTTTACTTCAGCTGCCATGTTGGAATTATATATATATTGCAAGTCATTATGTCTATTTAAATACAGCATAGTTTTCTCCTTTAACTTTTCCGGTGATTTTCACGACGCAGCAAGCAATTTTCTTGATCTCGGTTGGTAGATTGTAAATTGTGGTTCCGAGTGCTGTTTCGGCAATCTCTTGATCATCATCAGATATAGTATTTTGAAAGAGGTTTTGTTCATTTGATTTTGTATTCTTTTCCAACTTTTCTGACAGAGGAAGTAAGATAGGGAAAGGGTGAGTTTGCGTTTATTATTTATTTATTGTTCTACTAGTAGGATGACCTGATGTTGCCCGGGATTGAAGGATGATCAACAAAGGTTTCATAGTTTCATTTTTTTATTGTCACCAAAATCGATGAAATCGCCCATTTTTTAATCAAATCAGTTGCTTGCATGCTCTAATTGGGGACCTATTGCAGTGCATCAGGAGAAAGCTTTCCATGACTCTCGCAAAATATTGTGGTCAACATTGCACTGTAGAGAACCTACTGTTGATTTTATAAAATTATTTCTATATATAATGGCCTGCGTCAAAGTTTAAAGTGCATGAGTCAAGTATCATGCTTCAATTGGGCTCTAAACAGAAACTTTCATTTCGAACACGCTCTTGTCATATTAAAGAACCTTCTGTTGATGTTATATACCCGGTGTTACTGGTTGTGTGGTGATACTGGTTTGAATTTAAGTTTAAAATGAAAAAATCAGTTATCATTGTGAAATTGTGCTTTAAACAGAAACATTTATTTTGAATGCGCCCCTGTTATATCAAAGAATCTACTGTTGATTTTATATTTCGGGCATTTCTGCTTGTGTGGTAATAAAATTTCTCAAATGCGCTTGTGATGTTAGGCTGTGTAAGGTGTTAACTTTGGTCAAAATCGCCTGTTGCTTCTTTCATCGGATTATTTTGATTATCGATACTTATGGAAAACATTCCGCCACAAAACCTATCTAAGAACACTGCGACGCATATAAAGTATTTTTATGTGAAATTTCATAAAAATTAATCCAGCTGTTTTTGAGTTCATAGGGAACAAACTCACAAACAGATACAGACACACAAAGTTTGTGTTATATAACAGTGAAGATTTATATATTAGTTTTATTATATGTATGTGTATATTATTATAGGTATGTATATGTTGAAGCCTTTGACAAAATGGAGGTAACCCTTCTTTCTTGTCTCTTTTTTGTTTTTCAGCTTGCCAGAAAATAGTTCAAACCAGGTATCCCCAAATCATGGCAGCAGTATCTGCAGCTGCTGCTGGAACCTCAACACCATCTTCTTCCGCTTCCACATTACCGAGTACTCCGAATCATTCACAAAGAAGTTACTTTCAATCAAAACCTTATGATACCCACAGTACAAGCAGTCAATCAACGTCAAGTTCAGGGACGCTGGTCACTACGACAGGAACACCAAACAGCAGTGGCCATAGCCTGGCTCAGGTAAGTCTGCATCAACCCTCGTTTTGTTTTTTCTTTTTTTAGAATGGGGAGAAGGTGTCCCCAGTGTTAATTGGGAAGGACTTATTTGTTACCGTTCATTATTTGAATTATTCTGTTATTCCATTAATCTTTAGCTTTTCTCAAAATTTTCACAAAGTTATTGTAATAGAAACGGTTCTTGTCCAGATTTCCCTCATATTAAAAAACAAAAATAAAGAAAAATCTGTATGATGTACATACTTGTGATGAAACAAAAATATCATATTCAAAAAATTATGTAACTTGATCAATTAATTTTATTTTTTGAATAAAATAAAATTTTATGAGAAACAGAAGAGCTGCTGTCTTGTCTGCCATTTTGAACACAATCTAACATGTTATATGTTGCTTATTTCATTTTTTATCATTTTTACCTAAAACTCTAAATTCACACTTGGAAGATTTGTTGTAATGTCTACGAATTCCCATTAATTTGCATAAAAATGAACCTTTTGATCAATATGCATAATTTTTGGAGCACACACTAACTAATTTAATTGCTATTGACATAGTATCCCTAATTTATGATGTTCAGAAGGGGTAGGGGGTGTGGAACCTTAACAGATGGCCTCTAATGTTCTTGTCAGCAGAAAACAGCAGTAGTTGGCTTAATGGGTAGAGAAGCATCTAGTTATAAATATAATTGTAGTGGTGATGCAGTAGCAGAACTTTAGGTGTCTTCCTCTTTTCTTTGCTTTTGCTTTTTGTAATGCAACAAATAAAACAAAATTCTTTTAAATGCCAACAGCATATTCACTCAACTGTGTTGTTTTTTTTTTTTTTTTAAATTCTTTTACGACACTGTCTCTGATTTTTTTAGATGAGGATTGATAATCTATATATTAATGCGATAGTGTGTGTTCTTTTCTGTGTCACGCTTATGTCTGGGTCGTTTAATTATGTGCTTCCATTTCTTGTCATATATAATTTTACCAAGAATTCTTCATAAGATTTGGTTTTGGTTTCGATTATGGCTTAGGGAACTCAAGTTATATATATATATATATATATATATATATATATATATATATATATATATATATATATATACTAGCATTTCAGCCCGGCGTTGCCCGGGTGTTTGGAGGTGTATGCTGAGCAAAAAAAAAAAAGAGTAAATTTTTTTTTTAATTTGACCCCTATTATTACCCCTTAAAATTTATAGTTTCGGGCTCAAATCACTTTATTAAGTTAGATCCAGGTTCAAGGAACCTATATCTAAAATTTCAAGTGTCTAGACCCAAAATTGTCGGAGGAGTTTGGTTGAGTTCTTAAAGGTCAAATCGTTGAAATTTGACCCCTTAACAGCCAAATTTCTGGCTGACACCCGTCACATCGATTTTCCCAAATCTCAGTACCCGGTATTTCAAATTTCGAGTCTATAGACTAAAAATTGACAGTTATTGCGTAGGGAAATGTACACAGACAGACAGACACACAGACAGACAGACACGTTCACTTTTATAGATATATAGATATATATATACACACACACATATATTTTTTTCATAAGTTTTTCTGTTTCAATTCAAACTAATGCAACCAAGTCATATGGATTTTTTTTTTTTTTTTTTTTTTTCAAAATCGTAACTTTATAACATAAAAATCGATAATAATAATATATATGAAATTTGCTAGAATTAAAATATCATATTTAAGCATACTTTACGACCGGGCTATACAAGGCGTTCCTGCTAGTTTAGATGAGTACTTTTGCAGTTTTAACAAAAAAGCTATCATAATATCTCAGCGTCTCCATTTACATTGAGCATCTACAGAATGCCAACATCAATATATTACATATGAATGAGTCCCCTGTGGAATTTCCACAGGTTTTGCTAGCTTGTATTATTTGGATTATTTGGACTACTGTTCTCATTATCCTGTCTCCTGCTTCCTTGATTGTACTAACCTGCAGGAATTTAAATATAATGTGAGCACACATCTCATTGCTCAATTTCCTGCATAGTGTCTCTGTAGATATGGTCTGAAATAGTAGTTCCTTGCATCTAAGTTTCTTTGTTTGGAGTAAAAAAAAAAAAAAAAAAAAAAAAAAAAGTCATCATCCTTCGTATGGTTATCCTTATTTAAGAACAAAAGGAAAAATCCCTTTTATTAAATTGATTCTTGGTATGCTTAGCTGAGCCTTGCTACAAAACAAGCAAAAAAAAAAATGTTTTTTTTTTTGTTTTTTTTTCTGTCACCCCTATCCTATCAAATATCCTGAATTGCTTAATACGGCCTGTGTTATGTGGTTGGAACAATGAGCTTCTATACAGGACCCTTACGAGAGAGGGGCTCCTTGAAAACGGGTGGGTGAAAATCAAGACAAAACGTCTCTGTATTATTAAAACTGTATCAGCATTTTTTTTGATAATGTTGAAAAATCCCTTAATTGTCTCAATCCCTATCCCTTGTCTGATAACAACAAATATCCTCTTCAACATAGTGGATGATGATGATGATGATGGTGATGATGATGAAGTGCACCGCAAGGAAAGAGATGGAAAGATTTTTTTTTTTTACAAAGGAGTCACCACTTATCAAGGCCCAGAGGCCACTCGAGGATAAGAGTTTATTGGTATACATTAGTCAATGAGATTATAGCATAGTAAACATAAGTAATGGAAATTTTGTAAATTTGATTACTATGGGGGACGGTTCATCAGAAACTTGTTTACGTTGGACTTGAAGACAATCAGATTGTAGTGAGCTGGTAAGCAGGCGTGCCGTTCTAAGAAAGAAGCTTTATTTATGAAATCTATGTTTAGGTTTAGGCACAGATAGTGTGGGGAATTATTGATAATGGTTTTGGCTAGATGAGTGTTTTTCATGAAAGTTTGGCGAGGGGGGGGGCATAGATTAAAGCTCTGATGAGCACTTGCCATGAAAATAACGATAAAGCAGGGACAGGCTCGCAACATCTCTACTGTGAGAAAGAGGTTGCAGGGAAGAGAAAAGGGCATCCCTCACTAAGCTACGAAGTCTATTTTGAACTCTGTGAAGGCAGGAGAAGCTGCTTCTGTTTCAAAGTTATGAGATGATGATTACTAATCTGGATTATTTGGACCACTAATCTTATGTTGGTTGTTATTTTCATAACGTTTCGACACATCTAGTATCTGTCTAATGTATAAAGTTATCTTATTTGATTTGAAAATTTGCACCTAAATGACATTTAAGCTGATAAATGAAAGTTTTTATTTGACTAGCCCATTCACACGTGTTATTCTTATCCCATGTTATTGGCAATATAATAACATACTTAGTTAATCTGGTCCTGACGACTTAATGAAATATTTTTAAATAATCACCTAAAATTAAAAATTGGTTTACATCAGTAATCTATAATATAAATCCCACCTGTCTGTTTAAATGTATGTATGTATGTATGTATGCCTAAAACTTTCAACAGAGGCGACCGATTTTCACGAGATCGGTATCGTTTTGAAGCTTGACCCTTCGGACAACAAATATCGAAAAATTGGCTAAAAGCATTAATTCCTTCACCCTCAACTGGGCACTTTTCTACTAGGATAGGTCGCTTTTTTCGCTGATATTTTCAAAAGTTATTCCCTCTTTACAATTGACTAGCCTTAATTTAAACTTTCGCCACTTCTGGTTTGGCAATGGCCGCAAGGGCAAAAAGGTCACGTTTTTTTTTTTTAGTTTTTTTTTTTTTTTTTTTTTTTTTTTTTTTCACGTTCTTTTCCTTCTTTCGAGGTATGGGTTCGACCTGCCTGTTTACTACCACTTTTTTTTTTATTGCTCAACGCACAGCTCCCAACAACGCTGGGCACTCAGACTAGTAATAAATATTTAAAAAAAAAAAAAAAGAATTGAATAAATTTCAGATAAAGGGGGATAACTATCCCTATCTTGTTTATTTTCACAATATTTTTCATTGTTCTTGGCCTTCGGGCAATGTTCTTGGCCTTTGGGTTGGGATCAAAGTGTATAGTATCTGTTCTTCAAATGCTACACTTCAATTTCTTGTTCTCTGTCACTGGAGGAGAAATCCTTCACGACCAAGACAATTTTTATTTTTGTTCCTTTTCTCCACACTAAAAAAACGACCCTCGTGTCTAACTCCGTTCCGTGGGGTGGGGGGTGGGGGCATTGTAAATAGGAACCTCTTACCTTTTTCAGGTACATCTTTTGAGATGAGGATTGATAATTTGTATTATTTTGACTCATCTTTTCATCTTGGTTGTTATTTTCACAATGGTTTGGCTGATGTAATCTCTGACCTTCATCGGGTGCATCTTTTAACATTGAATCTATATGAAATTATGAACTGAACAGTTAGAAGTGATTGTTAATTAACACGTTCATATTGCCTCATAGCATGTTTAAATGCATTGATTTGCAATTGTTTGTAAATGACAATCTTCCGGAGGTTGAAGGCTCAGTTTTTACTATAGGCGATGATAACTAAGAAAAGCATAAATAATTAACACTGGGACTTGGCTATGGCTGATTGAACAAGAACAATATAATCCTTTGGATTAAATGTATTCAGTTCTGAATTCCGTACAGATTCCCAAGTTTGATATTGTATCGCAGTTTATGAGTGTTCAAATGAAATCAAGGTAGAATATATAGTGGGAGTGGTAGTGACCCAATGGGTCATGTGCGCATCTAATATCTACCTAATATATACAGTTATCTTATTGGATTTAAAAAGTTAGATCTAAAAAGCATTTAAGCTGACAAATCAATGTTTGCTTTTGACTAGCCCATTTTCATCTGCTATTCTCATCCCATATTATTGACAGTATAATCGCATACTTAACTGGTTATGTTTTGATGACTATTAATATGAAATATGTTCAAATAATCACCTAAAAATAAAACATCAGTTAACATCAGTAATAAAAAAATGATTTCATATATTTCAGATAAAGTAGTATAACTCATAGTTAATTAAAGAATATAGAGTGTTGTCTCCCTACAACTAAAATTTTGGTTCTTTTTCTGTAAGTTTAAAAATGTGCTAACAAATACACATTTTTAGTATTTACTTCAACAGTGCTCAATATATGAGTAGAGCTTACTTACCATGAATCTATTTTCATAGTGTATATATATATATATATATATATATATATATATATATATATATATAAATAAAATAGAGGGATGGTTTGTAGGTAGGTCCAACTGCTTGTTCTCTAAAATTATTATTATTATTATTATTATTATTAATGTATTCAAATATGTATAAGTTTTTGGCCGTCTGAAAAGTAGTTGTTTTGGAATATTTTTAAGTGATATAATATTTAAAATTGTCCGAACAGTTATGAAACAATTGTAATGCATAAGAAAATACACAATAAGATGTTCTCATTTTCTATTTGGTTGTCTTGATTTTTGTGAATATATACTAACTCTCCATCCTAAATTCTAAAATAATTTTGTTTTTAGTGGGTTCACAAATTTCAATGCGGGTGGAGGGGTACTTTTATATGTAGATATAATTTCTTTTTCAATTTGCAAAATTCTAAATGTTTTCTCTTTATCTATTTTATCCAGACTTTGATAAATTCATTCATGTATATTTTTATATTTATATACATACATATTTTTTATATTTATATTTATATACATACACATGAGTGTGTGTGTGTATACAAGTACTCCTCTCCACCTGACTAAAATATATCATTCAAACATGGTACTGTTTTAAAATATAGTTAAGTGACAGTTTGTCATTTAGAACTGCTTTAAAGCTTCACCGCTCACTCATTTTTGACCAAATTTCAAACAATTATCAAAGTTTATAGATCACTTTCTTGGCTATATTGTAAAAAAGTTTTTTTCAATTTTTTGTTCAGTAAAACAAAAGTTATGATGAATTCACTAGTGTTAAAAGTTGTAAAATATTTAAGGAGGTGAGCGACGTTTTTTATGACTGTTACTTCAACAACTACTGTTGCTACCAATTCACTGCTCTCGCGAAAAGAGAAGTAACAAGTGAAACGAAGAATGAAAGAGAGATAATTGGGGGATTTTATTGAAAGCAGACGAGTGCCATTACATATGTGTATGTTATGTTTATGGGGGCAAAAAAAAATAAGACTGAAATTAAACAAAGAACAAGTGAATTTACTGGAAGCCTGGAAAAATCATGGATTACCATAGAAAAATGCGAGCATGAAAAGTAATATGGTTAAGCTTAAACATGGAAAAGTAAATGACTAGTTGTTAAATCTGGAAAAGAAAAGGACAAGATATTCTAGTAAAAAATATAATAAATTTATAACTTAAAATATTACAGCATTAAAAATTAATTATATGATGTTATGAATTGAATTTAAAAAAATGTTGCAATTTTTAAAGTTATAAATTTATTATTTATTTTACTAGAATATCTTGTCCTTTTCTTTTCCAGTTTTAACAACTAGTCCTTTACTTTTCTTTAAGCTTAACCATATTTTTTATGCTCGCATTTTTCTATTGTAATTGTGTAAATACACCCCTCTCCCCATCAGCACCAAAACGAGGGTGGAGAGTCTGTATTATTTGGACGGCTGTTCGCACGTGGGTGTAAAAAGAATCTAGTCATAAATTGAGTGCTACCACACTGTACACACTCTCATTAGGTTATTTGTGGCCTTAACATAAACCTGCTTTGGAGGCAAGGGAGATAACTATGCATGTCACATGGGGATGGATTTAATTTTTAGTCTGATCTGCGTTGCTCACTATCCTCTTTATGACAAATTGCTGAGCAAATTTAGTAGCGTGTACTTTTCAGATGTCATGGTTTTTCTTACCTTCATCCTGCCTAACGGGTCCATTTTAAATTCTTTACCTACCATACACGACTAGATGAATTGAAAGAATCATAAGAAATATTTTTTGCTGAATATCAGGCCATGTTGATATTTTATTTTCTAAAACTAATACGAAAATTCAGTTGTAAGTTACACTCTTCTCAAGGTTGAACGTTCAATCCTCAATGCAGGTAATACTAAAAATACAATTGCGAATTACTTAAAACTATTACCTGGTCATGGCTAACAGAACGAGAGCATGAAACCCTTCTGGATTAAATAAAGGGTTCCATTTGAAAATCTGTGCAAATTCCTGAGTTTGATTAAAAGATTCTCAAGTTTGACAAGATACACCTGAAGGTGAGAGGTTACATCAACAAAAGCATTGTGCAAATAACGCTTCAGAAGGGAACAGTAGTCCGAATCATCCAAATAATATGAATTATCAATCCTCATCTCAAAAAATTCAGAAACAAGAATTGAAATTTTGTGATCGTTTTCATGAAGACAAAAAAAACAAAAAAAACTAGCCAACACTAGCTATGTAAACTGCCTGGAAAATTCCAATGATGGCACAGTCCTTAATCTGCATAAAAATTTTAAAATATTTTTTCATTAAACTTGCCTTATGAGTTTTTTATTTTTTTTATTATTTAAATTTTCTAAGTTTTGTAAAAATTTCTCCAATTCATTGTATTTTCTTTATAATAGCAGAAGAATATTTTTATTATATATTTTTTTCTTTGCTTTACCATTCCATCGCCTCTGTCGAAAGATTTTGCAATACATACATACATACATACATACATACATTTAAACAGACAGGTGAGATTTCTATCAGACGATTTTGCTAAGAATTTTAAAACCAGTTTAAATGTTTCCAAATTCTTTTCAAATTTCAAAGGGTCATGAAAAAAATTGGAACACATTTTCATGAGTTTACTTTTTTATTTTTGTAAAATAGGGTTTTTAAAAGAGTACTTTACTCTTTTCTTCTTTTTTGGTATATTAAAAAAATAATTTATCAATAGTGAAAAATAATTTAACAAAAACTTTGGTTCTGTTCATTCTAAAGACTCACTAGTCGGCCCATATTGAAGCTAATGAATTACTGCATCTTGTATGACCTTAAGTTAACATTAATTGTGAACTTCAAAAATTCATCCATGGTCAAAATTTTGACTAAATTTAAACTTCTGATTTTTCCTAACCTTGTGTGTTCATCTTGGGTTCTTATACAAAATTTCAGTCTGATAGACAAACAGTTCATGAGTCATCGATGTTTCCATGGCATAAAATACGTCATACAATATGGAGAAGTAAGAACCATATAAAACTTTGGCCCATCCTTATATTATCAGGAGGCGTTATGCCATCTTATGATTGGTAATTTAATATGGGAACTATATATGTTTAAAAAATCCGATATTGAATTCGACTTTCTATCTGGACGCATCCTTTTTATTGCATCACATAAATCTCAATCCAATACTGCGATTATTTGGTTGTGAATTGGAGATACTGCGGAAAGGTAATGTAAAGTGTTGAAAGAGAAAGGGATGGCTGTAGGAGGCAGACGACAAGAGTCTGTAATGTGGCGAATTGAAAGAGGAAGTTGATACCTCTTTAATTGCACACACGCACCGATGATGATGGTTTTCATGCAGCATGTGCCCGAGGGAGGTATCAAGTGTAATCAGTGGAAAAGCTGCAGAAAAGGTGGGTAAATAATTGAGCTGTTGAATGCCAATGTCAAGGCCACCTGTCCTTGAATCATTGATTCTCATTTTTGGGGGTCGGCCATCCAATCTTGTTTCAAGTCGAGGAAAGAAAAACAAAAATCTTCTCCATTCATTTATTGCCTTTTATAATGTCAGCATTTTTGATGACCTGCCAAAAAAATTGGTTGCTGCAAAAAGAATTCAATTTTATATTTACTTATCTGAGAGATTGTAGTTTGTTTGAAACGTATATAGAATATATATATATATTTATATTAGATTTAAGCAACGATGAGCCTGGTCAGTACCAGATGGGTGACCATTTGGGACTTCCAGGTGCTGTATGTACTCTCCACTTATCTCAGCATTGTTTCCAGTCATCCTCGACTTTTCGTTACCACTGGACTCAAGCAATGCAGATTCATTTATTATCTATAACGAGGTGCCCTCAATAAGTTTCCAGACTTTTTTGTGTGAGCACTTCCATTAAAAGTACACTTATGAAACTAGTCCCCTTCGGAGTAATCTCCTCCGGCTACAATGCACTTGTTATAATCGTTCCAACAACTTCTGGAAGGACCCTGTGAAGTCCTCTTATGTAAGTATGTAAGTGACTCTCATCACAACTTATTGAAGGCACCTCATATATATATATATATATATATATATATATATAGAGAGAGAGAGAGAGTATGAGAGAGATATTATGTATGTGTATTTAGGTACGATTCTTTTAATTTAACAAACAATGTTAAAAAGTAACGTTCTTCCTTCTCGGACATAGCGACTAGTGGATGTACAAATTAATTGGCAGGTAATCAGCAACTCTACTTATTCGCCACTTTGCTGATCAATCAGTAATTGCTCCATTACTTTTCTCTTTCCTATTAAATTTAAACCGTTTCATCAATGCTAAGTGGGTCATCAGATAACTTTGACACATTAACACAGTAACTGCCAATTTAATTTGCTGTTTGTTAAGTATCTGGTTGCTATTATGACTTTTGCCTTTTTTTTATTTTTATTTATTTATTTATTTTTTTTAATGAAATGAAAAAATACAAATTCCAATTCTTTAATGAATATATTTAAACAAGTAGATAAGAAAAAAAAATACAAATTTCAATTCTTAAGTGAATAACTGAGCTGAAGTTCTGCTTCCACTGGAACAAGTCGCAGTAGTTACCTCTGCTCTGCACCTGCTGCTGCTCTACTTCCTCATCTATTCTTGTTGCCTGCCTCCTCTGCTCTGAGTCTCCTCAGTATTTAAAGTTGAATACTCTTTAGTTGTAATGTAGAAATATTAGTTGCTCCATTCTCAGGCTACAGCCTGTTCCTTGTAGGTTCATACAAATTACCATTACCTCTCGCTCTCCACAGATGAAGGTGGTGTGCTTAAATGATTTGAAGTCGGTTTACTCATCAGTGGTAAGATCTCGTGTTTTTTTTTTGGCCCCCCCCCTCCATCATTAAAATGGATCGTTACTTCCTGTGAATTGTGGTAAAGCTACATAATGATCAAGTTCTTTTGTGCACTTAAGCATAAGAGATTTACTCATTTTGAGTTTAGATTGTGATTCTTGTATTTCTGTTGTAGTTGCAGTCACAGTCTCCAGGTTTAACTCAGCCTCTACCTGCTCTAAGTTTGAAGTTGTTACTGTAGGCTTATTCGAAGCTAATTCATCAAACAAGGTTGAAAGAGATAAAGTTTTACTTTCACTTTGATCTTCCTGACCCTCAACAGAGTTTGAAGAAGTGTATCCTGCTGATTCTGCTTCATTATCATTGTTAGAAAGTAGCAGACGTAGAATCCAATTCTTAATGGTGTTTTCCATGTCATTCTTTTGAAATTTAAATGTGAATCTTGGATCTGGGAAAGTAGAAACACAAGTTTCTATCATTTAAACAGGATGAAAATCTTGTTTCCATTGATTCATTGAATTGTTCAACAGTGGTAAGGAGGATTCCACTAAAGTCAGAAATATCAGAATTAGATTGAACGGCTTTACACAGAAATAACCTCAGAGCTAAAATTCATCATCTTCTTCCAACGGTTGGTCATGCACTCCACTGTCAACGAGGTGTTCTTATCAGAAGCCATCGATCTGGTTCCTCTTCAGGACTGGAAGAAGTGATGCAACGGCCAGCTAAAAAGCTTGGCTCAGAATAGTCAAGCAAGATAATGAACTGATTGTAGGTCCGACAATCTATGATGTTAGAACTGTTGATAGTGTCAGCGTTGGCGATGGATCGTCGAGCTTGGTAAGCTTTTGTGTGAGATGCTGTGAATTTATGGGAAGTAGCCAGCTAAACCAATCTGAGATAAATGCCACCTCAAGACAAGCTGACAGCGAAAATTGTGGGTATTATCGATATGGTTGAAATTCTGTTACTTGCTTCTTTGGTGATTTCTTCAGTTGGATTCAATAACAGGACAATTTTTTTAACATGTTTTCATTTCTAAGTTGTTACGGTATGAATCTTATCGACAGCATGCATTACAAGAGCTCCTTTTTTTTTTCAGCATACGTTTTTGCGAATTAAGCTGATCTTGTATTTCAATTAATTTGCTAATGCTAATGAAGAGCGATTAAAGTGAGAGACTATATTTTTGTTAATTCTAATGATTGTATTCATAGCCTGCTGGAAAAATTTCATTTGAGAGTTACAATGTTTGGCCTTTTGGCCAAGATCAAAGTGTAGTATCTATTCTTCAGATACTGCACTTCAATTTCTTGTTCTCTTTCGGTGGAGGAGCAGTCCTTCACGCACGACTGAGACAATTTTTATTTTTGTACCTTTTCTCCACGTTAAAAAACGACCCTGGTGTCTAACTCTGTCCCGTGGGGAGGCATTGTAAATAGGTACAATGTATGTATGAAGCATGATTGTGATTCTAAACCACATTCCCTGGTCTTAACGACCCTATTTGTGCCTGAATCCTGCAAGACTAAAAAAAAAAATTATTCGAGATTTTTATATTTATCCAAAACATTCTGTAATTCATTTTTTTTACCCGTGCACACTCTAAGCATAGTTCTGCGTTCTGCAAAGTCATTTAAGAGTCTGTCAAACTCGCAAAGAGATCCCAAATTTTCTTCTTGGCCAATATTGATTCTATAGTAGTTTGGTGTTTCACTGGAGGGTCGTAGTTGCTGACACTTTTGCTTCTTCTGGATGAACTTTTCTAAGCTGGTTTAACATAATTAGTTGTCAAAAGTTTTTGTTTATTGACCACCTCTTGATATCATGGCTTGACATAACTTGCAGAGAGATGTATTCGTGTTCTTGGGATTGACATCAAAATACTTCCAGCAGAAACTGGTTGCCATAATGGTTAATGGCTGTTGTCAATATTCAATAAAAAAAAAATTGTTTAAATATTATCTGTTACCTATTTAGTAATTTATCTTAGTAAAATATGCATGATCTAAATCAGAAAAATAAAAAATATACATTTAATGGTGAAACCTGTCCTAACCTGAGGAACAAGAGTATGACTGATGAATGTTTTATTTTTGATTTGCACACAACAGAACACTTGTGTCTCGTCCTTAAAACAAATTCTTCAAGTCAAACGCCTATTCTTCGATGGCTTCATAGATGATATATGAATCCATAATTTTAGATAGAACCTCTGTAGTACAGACCTCTTACCCAATACCAGGCCACTGCCAGTTTTGATTTTCTGTTCTTTCATTTCCACTTTCACCGATTTTTTTTTTTTTTTTTTTTTTTTCCTGTGTGCTATGCTAGTGGTTCCCAACCTTCTTTTAGACGCAGTTTACCATACAATTCTTCAATGTGAAAACTAAAAGATAAAGTAATAAATTTTTTTGGCAGTGATTTAAAGTACAAAAGAAGAAAAAATTTTTTAATTCGATAGAAATCGAAAGAGAAATTTTCTATTTACTTACCTGTATTTGTCTCAGATTCAGCGCAGTTGCAAAAGACTGCATGGTAACAGCGCACCATGCATGTTATTTGGAAATACAGTGTAAACAGTGCATGTCCCTTCAGTGAATTTTCACTAGCAAGCAAAAAAGGGAGTTAACTTTGTTTACAATATAAATAAATTAATAATAGTACCATTTTTGACAACCAAATTTGCTGATAAATCAGTATTAGAAAACGGCTGATTATCAAAGGCAGATTAATTGGTAACTGACCAATTTGCTTATCGGTGCATCCCTAATAGTGAATTTCTTCTTTTTGAGGATCGAATCTGTGTACGATTTTACTGCCTTTTGAAATTCTTTTTTGTTCATTTATTTATTTATTTTATTTTATTTTGTGTCACCTGCAGATGGTTTGACAAAGAATCGAAAACATTAATGATACATTTGGAACATAGGTTAATGTTTTTGATTTTTAACACAAAACGGTCATTGGAAAAAAAAAATTTATAGTTAAACAGAATTCTGTTATTTTTAACTGTTTGCTTATGTACATTTGGGACGATCAATCAGGAATGGGAAAAATCGGAACTTTTTGGATTATCAGAATTGGAAGATTTTGAGCCTAATTTCCGATTCCAAAACGATTCTTCTAATTTTTTTTTTTATTTTTTGACAATAAAAAAAGATGATGCAAATTTATTTATTAGAAGTTGTTAATTTACAACATAAAAACTAAGTGCCATGGAATCTATAATATAAATCTCACCTCTGTTTAAATGTATGTATGCATGCATGCCTCACAAAATGTATGTCTCACAAAAACTTTCACAAATCTGCCAGATTTTCATGAGATTGATATCATTTTGAAGCTGGACCCTTCGGACGACAAATATAGAAAAATTGACCAAAAACATTAATTCCGTCACCCTCAACTGGGCACTTTTCTACAGGGAAAGGTTGCATTTTCGCCGATCTTTTCAAAAGTCATCCTCTCTTTTCAAATGTCTAGCCTTAATTTAAACCTACGTCACTTCTGGTTTGGCAATGGGCGCAACAGCAAAGATGCCCCCCCCCCCATTCTTTTCCTCCTTCGCGGTACAGGTTTGAGCCTGCCTGCCTACTACCACTTTTTTTTTTTTTTTTTTTTTTTGCTCAACATATACCTTCAAACACCCGGGCAACGCCAGGCACCCAGGCTAGTGGGTTATAAATCATACTCTCAGATTTAACATTGATTCTCATAGTCTAATGTATATATATTTTTTTTACTGTAAACATCCCTTTGTAAAACTTATAGCATAAAAGTTTCAGGTAGGTCTCATCATTGGCGCCATCTGGACACTGTCGGTGTCTGTCATCGGCTTCTGAAATAATTGATGTTTATGGTATTTCTTTACTTTTGGACACAAGTGAAAAATATAGATAAAAACCTCACTATGAGTTTATAAAAATCTTGGATAAAGTACATAAAGGGAAAATGAATTAAAATATCTACATTTAACTTAGACACCCCACCCCCACATCCCAAAGAAGAATGAGATTCAGGCATTTGTTACTGTAACTAACAGAACAATTAATAAATGAAAAACAAATATATAACAGATAAATGTTACGAAAGGCAAAACTCTTCTATCTTCCTGGATAAGTTTATTTGTGTTTAAACTTATTTTAAAGCGTGTTTTTAGTTCAAAATAAACTTAGTGTTCACTCTGAGTTAGAATTTAAAAAAATGGTTGTCCATAAGCCTTTCACAAGGACTCTTGATAATTGCTCAAAATCAAAAATTAAACAGTGGTAGAAACTCATCAAATAAATGTCAACGATCGAGTGAAACTGAATAATGTTCTACCAGTATTTTGTTTGATTTTTGAGCAATTAGACAAGATTAAAAAGTTAGAATGGGCCAGAAACGATTATGATTTTATGTTAAATTTATGTGCGAAATTGCTTTCCTATTCGACATTTTATGATTTTTTTCTTTTTCCTTTCTGCCATATAATCATCTACAAAAAAAAAAAAAATAGAAAAGAAAAAAGTAGAATCTTATGTTGGAGGAGTGATTTATCTAAAGGTGTTAATCTATTTGCCATTCTTATTGCTATTGCTACGAGGGGCGTGCAATAAGTAATGCCCCTGACCCACTTCCAGTGTCTGATCTAGCTGAACTTTTTCATGTGCAATGATTTATATCTCTACGGGTTATGTGGCAAATTACAGCTCTGAACTAATTGTGGTTTCTGTTTTACAGGTGTTTGAACTGAGTCAGGTGTTGAATGTCGAGCAGTGATCCGGTTTTTGTATTTGAAAGGACGCACACCACAGGAGACTTTTGATAAAATGAAAGAAACTTATGGTGATAATGCCCCATCATATGACCTTGTAAAACACTGGCATCGTGAATTCAAACATGGCCGGAAGTCTGTGGAAACAGCTCCCAGACCTGGTCGCCCCCTTTCTGCCATTGATGAAGCATTTGTCCGTCAAGTTGAGGCTGCCATTTTTGAAGATTGGCGCATTAATATTCGCCAAATAGCCCAAGATGTCAAAATTAGTACAGGGTCTGTGGAAACTATCATTCATGACCATTTGCATATGCATAAGGTGTCTGCCAGATGGATTCCCAGATTGCTCACACCATTCCAAAAGCGACAACACTTTGAGTGCTCGAGGATGAATTTGGAGATGTGCCAAGAAGATGAGTCAAAGTTTTTCAAAAGACTGATTACACAGGATGAAACCTGGGTCCATCACTATGATCCAGAGACCAAAGCCCAATCAATGCAGTGGAAGCACTTGGACTCACCACCTCCAAAGAAGGCAAGGGTACAGCCCTCCGCTGGCAAGGTCATGCTCATAGTCTTCTGGGACCAGGACGGAGTAGTGATGACAGATTTCCTGGCAAAGGGTACCACAATTACAGGAGCCTATTATGCTTCACTTTTGAGGAAATTAAGGGAAGCTATCAAAATCAAGAGATGGAGCAAGATCAGCAAAGGTACCCTCCTCCTACAAGACAACACTCCGGTCCACAACTCACATGTCGCCAGATAAGAAGCATAGGCGTGTGGTTATGAAATCCTTCCCCAGTCTCCCTACTCTCCTGACCTTGCACCCTTTGACTTTCACATCTTCCCAGCCATGAAGTTGTTTTTGAAAGGAAAGCGTTTCCCAGATGATGCAACCTTGATTTCTGAAGTCACGTGGTTGGAAGACCAAGCTGGGGTGTTCTACAAAACGGTCTCCAGAGCTGCATCAAACGATGAGAGAAATGCATAACTCTGGGTGGTTCCTATGTAGAGAAAGAATAATAACTGCACCAAGTTTCGTTGCTCTACTGCTATGGGAAGTGGGTCAGGGGCATTACTTATTGCACACCCCTCGTATCTTGTTTTTCTTTTTACAATAACGCAAATCAATCTAATAACCGACCAAATTGTTATAATTGCAAGGAGAAGAAAAAAGACTATTTCTTCATAGAGGAATAGTTAAAAAATAGTTAAGAGACCCGTCACAATGTTAAGAATAGTTTTCTAAATGGTAACATTATGTTGGTGCTCATTCTTGACATGGGACAGACTTTATTAACTATTCTGTTTCCTGTTTTTTTTTTTTATTTTGCATACCAATCGTTTATGAGTATGTGTGTGTGTGTGTGTATATATATATATATATATATATATATGTATATATATATATATATATATATATATATATAATGAAAATATATGGCAATTAGGCTACACAGAATTTTCTGCGTTTCATCTCTGTAAGGAATTGTCAGCCCTGACAAATTCCTTATGAGAAAGATAGTGTAGGTTAATTGTCATAAAGATATTTTCATAACTTACTACCTAGTATTGAGCACTGCTGAGAGAAATACTGAAAATAGATACATTATCTCTTTTTATAACATTTTATGAAACATATATATACTAGCGAGGGGTACCTGGCGTTGCCCGGGTGTTTGTAGGTGTATGTGAAAAAAACAGGTGCCCGTGAAAAAAAAAAGCCTTGACGACGCGCAGTTGGAAAATAGTAAAGTGTGAAAAAAAAAAGCCTTGACGACGCGCAGTTGGAAAATAGTAAAGTGTGAAAAAAAAAAGCCTTGACGACGCGCAGTTGGAAAATAGTAAAGTGTGAAAAAAAAAACAGGTGCACATTTTGATTGACGTGATGGCGATAGCTATTCAGCAGTTAGCATTTTGTGCGGGACAGTTTTTAATGAGGTCAATAAATGGGTTTGTTTGTTTTTAAAAACCCGCTCCCTTATCTCGAAATGAAAGCTACTGTTTGATATGACGAAGTTGACATTGACCAAACGTTACTTACTGGATCTGGGCCCGTTATTAGAGTCGAGTTTCGCTTTTTTTTTATACCGAAAAGCAAATGTAACGCGTGCCGATGCGGGAAATGTGGAATAATTAACGTTTGAAAGTCAATAAAATTAAATAGACAAGCGAGCTCCGTGGTTAACTGTGAGATATTACAATTTATAGATGATATAAAAAGTTTTAAGAAGTTGTGAAGCGAGCGAGCGGTTCTCTGAAAGAAGCCTTTTGTGGACATCGAGTAAAAGCGTACATACATACATTTTCGCTTTTATATTTATAGATTAAAGATATTAAAGCGACAAAACTCTTCTTTTTCAATGAAAATACTCCCAGAATAATATGTTTTAATGGAGCGCTTTTCGTTGATTTCATTTCTTTAAAAGCGTTTTATTTCTTTATGAGTAGTAGTAGTAGTAGTAGTAGTAGTAGCCGTTGTCGTCCAAAAATCTTTTTCACAAAAATGAAAACCAAAAAAACTCAATTTTCAAGGATAAATTCAAATCAAGGTCGTGGTTAAAGTGGACCCAACGGATGAAGGCATTTTTGCAATGTCCGCATTTAAAAATGCGAATATTACTGATTATTTATTTTGTCATGTCGTCGATGACGGCTTTTTCTTATTTTCAAGATAGACATTTTTGTGAATTGTGTTGGAAAGGAGAGTGGATGATGACTTCTGTCTGAATTCACGTAATTTTTTATTCTATTTTCTTTTCTAAGGGGAATAACACTAGTTGACTTTGCAAAGTTATCTCCCTTATGTTTGAATCCAACGTGAATGAATTATTTCGAAATTGAATCGTATTTAAAGTTATTTGTGAAAGTTAAAAAATAAACATTTTTTAATCCTAAAGTGCACGCACACACACACACACACACACACACACACACACACACACACACACACACGCACACACACACACACACACACACTGTCAGAATTTTTAGTAAACGGAAACATCAATAGTTGGACATTGATTTTTCTCCTGACGATTGTTCAAATCGTTGCTTTTTAATAAAATACGGTAAAAAAAAATAAAAGTAAATACTCTATATTAAATAAGGAATTTATCGCAGTTTCCAAAAATAACTTACAAAATTGACGTAAAAATGATCCCTCGTTTCAATTCATTCTAGCGTTTTAGGACAGTTAACATATTTTCCCCCTTTCTTTTGGGAAATTCTGCATTTTTTTTTTTCTGGTGAGTGTGGAGTCTACATTTTTAGAGGATTACGTCTAGTTTATTATCTTGCCAGTCAGACTTGGGGTTAATGCTAAAAGAATTAACTACTCTAAAAAGTAGAGCAAATGATGAAATAATTGTTCTGGATATTTTTTTCTCAACACTGATATTAAAAAATTAGGCATTTGTGCAGTTTAACATCCCCAAGAAAATTTAGAAAGCCATTTTTGACATGGACCTTGCAGCCTTGCACTGACGGAAATGAAAACGATTTGCTCAGGATTTGCTACACGAGTGCAAAATTTTGACCAAAAAATTTCTGTGTAACCCCATTCCCCCCCCCCCTCAAATCTTCCGGCTAAATCTATTTTGGTTCTAAATGAACAATGTCCGTCCGCTGGGAGAACACCAGCGACACTTTGTGCTAGTTCAGCGTAAAAGTTTTCCGTTTTAATAGTGCAGACGGGCCTTCTTTCAAAGGTTACTTTCCTGTGCGATTGGGACACAAAGAAAACAGAAATTAATAAAAATAATAAAGAGCAATGGAGACAAGAAGTACCACTCCTCACTTCTCTCCTTCCCGGCTCCTATCACGGACGCCGCATTAACCCCCCCTCCCCTTCTTCTCCCTATATTGTTTTTCTGCTTCTCTCCTTCTCTTCCTAACCCCTTCCCACCTAACTCACGATTTACACTCCCCTACACTCGCACTATTCTCTCTATTCATTCCCTTTTCTGTATTCTTCTCCTTTTCTTTATCCCATCTCTTCTTCTTTGCCCCCTTTTCTACTGATATGCTCCCCTTCCTTTCCATTGTTTCCCCTTTCTTTTTTCTGCTCCCCTTCACTCTCCCTCTATGCTTCCCTTCACTCTCCCTCTATGCTTCCCTTCACTCTCCCTCTATGCTTCCCTTCACTCTCCCTCTATGCTTCCCTTCACTCTCCCTCTATGCTTCCCTTCACTCTCCCTCTCTGCTTCCCCTTCACTCTCCCTCTCTGCTTCCCCTTCACTCTCCCTCTCTGCTTCCCCTTCACTCTCCCTCTCTGCTTCCCCTTCACTCTCCCTCTCTGCTTCCCCCTTCACTCTCCCTCTCTGCTTCCCCTTCACTCTCCCTCTCTGCTTCCCCTTCACTCTCCCTCTCTGCTTCCCCTTCACTCTCCCTCTCTGCTTCCCCTTCACTCTCCCTCTCTGCTTCCCCTTCACTCTCCCTCTCTGCTTCCCCTTCACTCTCCCTCTCTGCTTCCCCTTCACTCTCCCTCTCTGCTTCCCCTTCACTCTCCCTCTCTGCTTCCCCTTCACTCTCCCTCTCTGCTTCCCCCTTCACTCTCCCTCTATGCTTCCCCCTTCACTCTCCCTCTATGCTTCCCCCTTCACTCTCCCTCTCTGCTTCCCCCTTCACTCTCCCTCTCTGCTTCCCCCTTCACTCTCCCTCTCTGCTTCCCCCTTCACTCTCCCTCTCTGCTTCCCCCTTCACTCTCCCTCTCTGCTTCCCCCTTCACTCTCCCTCTCTGCTTCCCCCTTCACTCTCCCTCTCTGCTTCCCCCTTCACTCTCCCTCTCTGCTTCCCCCTTCACTCTCCCTCTCTGCTTCCCCCTTCACTCTCCCTCTCTGCTTCCCCCTTCACTCTCCCTCTATGCTTCCCTTCACTCTCCCTCTCTGCTTCCCCTTCACTCTCCCTCTCTGCTTCCCCTTCACTCTCCCTCTCTGCTTCCCCTTCACTCTCCCTCTCTGCTTCCCCTTCACTCTCCCTCTCTGCTTCCCCTTCACTCTCCCTCTCTGCTTCCCCCTTCACTCTCCCTCTCTGCTTCCCCCTTCACTCTCCCTCTCTGCTTCCCCCTTCACTCTCCCTCTCTGCTTCCCCTTCACTCTCCCTCTCTGCTTCCCCTTCACTCTCCCTCTCTGCTTCCCCTTCACTCTCCCTCTCTGCTTCCCCTTCACTCTCCCTCTCTGCTTCCCCTTCACTCTCCCTCTCTGCTTCCCCTTCACTCTCCCTCTATGCTTCCCCCTTCACTCTCCCTCTATGCTTCCCCCTTCACTCTCCCTCTATGCTTCCCCCTTCACTCTCCCTCTCTGCTTCCCCCTTCACTCTCCCTCTCTGCTTCCCCCTTCACTCTCCCTCTCTGCTTCCCCCTTCACTCTCCCTCTCTGCTTCCCCCTTCACTCTCCCTCTATGCTTCCCCCTTCACTCTCCCTCTATGCTTCCCCCTTCACTCCCTGTTATGAATGGATGGAACTTCTGCCATTACTAATCAAAGTGTTAGCACTATTGACCAAGTCAAAAGTTCATCAGGCATGCGTACATAGTGTGATAATGTATGAGAAGTGAAATCTTGATGGTTGAGGATATGTGTTGCATGGAAAGAAATTATACGATTAATGTATCAACCTAAAAGTAAATCTACCAGATTTAAAACTCATCCTAGATGGGGATGAAGTACGTTCAGCCATTACTAACCAGCAGTGTTACATTCCTTTTCTCTTTTTGCTTACGCCTCATAGCAAACGATAATTTTTTTAATTTATCCAGATCTTTGGATAAATTACTGTCAGTGTTAAAAAAACTATTCAATATATATATATATATATATATATATATATATGAAAGAGTACATATCAATACATAGGTAGTAAGCTATAAAATATATATGGTGATTAAACTACACAGAATAGGAAGGGTGCGATGGAAACTAATAAGCTGATTGGTTAACTAAAAACATGTAAAAAAAAAAAAAAAAAAAAAAAAAAAGGCGCGTATATAAAAACGCGAGACAACCACAACGCTTCGCATAAGCCTGATGAATCCTAGCGTGGATGAAATGCGGAATATTCTGTGTAGCTTAATTGCCATATATATTTTATAACATATATACACACAAACAATATTTTAAGAGTTATGTATTTAGATCAGAGCAACCTGTTTTGATAATATAGTAATGAATAATGAAAAAATTATTGCATTTCATATATATTAGTGTTGAGATGGTTGATATGAATTGGAAAAATTTGTTCCTATTTTCCAATGCCAAAAATGATTCTTTTGTCTTTTTGATTTTGTATAAAGCAAAGTCTTCCACTGTGGTAGTAATGATAAAATAATAAATATTTATTAATTTAAAACTACCAGTAAAACTAAAATCTATAGATCATCCCCACTACACACACACATACACACACGATTTTACGGTCATGGGGGAGGGGATAACAAGTATATAGTTCAATATTTAGAGATTTAGAAAGAATCAGTAATTGTATCGAAATAGGAAATTTAGTACCAAATCAGTAATTGTATTAGAATCGTCCCATCACTAATATATTCATTGTTTATCTGTCTGTTCCATCTTTACTCAGAAACTACTTGGTTGATCTGGATGAAATTTTGTATTGCTCTTTGTTATGATAGGACGCAATGACCTAAGTAGGATAGTATCTGTTTGATGCACAGGTAGCAATTAATATGAATTAGTCAACCAATACCATATTTACTCTGGAAGTTTGGCGTAAAGCACTCATTCTAAGTCAACAGGCTATAACTTTTGCTGGTTTTTAATGGGCTAAAAGTCTTATATATATATATATATATATGTGTGTGTGTGTGTGAGAGAGAGAGCGAGAGGTATGCATTGTTTGATTCATTGTCAATTGCTAACTGGTTAGTAGTCGACATGAATCTGTCATGAACTTTTATTATGTCATGCTAACAAATCGAAACAACCATTAAAAAAATGTGTCCTCTTTTAGTATCGGATTAATTCTCTTTGCTTTCTATCCTTCCTGCTCACCAGTTATCGGAGTTAGCACGTCGTGTCTGCATGTATATGTGCTGCTTCCTGTGACCTCGTTTGACGTCGCATGTTGAAGAATACCAATGCTGTCACCACAACCTGCCCCTCTTTTTTTATCTGTTATCCGTGTTACTTCCGATTTGACTGGGCTGCCACACCCCTGGGGATGTGTGTGTGTGGGGTGGGGGGGGGTGATACTGATTGCTGCAAAAAAACTGTAGGAGTCGCATCTGAGCTGGTGCATCTGCTATTGGTCTCCTGCTCTTAGACAGAGTTTATAAAAAAGTCACCAACATAATAGATCCCACATTATCGACCGTACTCCAACCCCTGTCTCATCGCCGAAATGTTGTATCCCTGTGTCTGTTTTATAAGTATTTTAATGGAATGTGCTCTGACGAACTCAAAAAACATGTATTCCCTTAACGTAAATATTCTCAATCTTACAAGCAGCAAAATCTCACCCCTACACTGGAGAGATCTCTAGATGCAGGAAAGTCTTCTATTCTAATAGTTTCTTTCCTCGAACTGCTAGACTTTAGAATTCCCTTCTGGGTCCCTGCTTCTCTGACTACTGACATACAGAAGTTCAAGTGTAATTTGAACAGACATCGCACTGCTCAATTTCTTACATAGTGTCCTTGTAGATTTGGTCCTAATAGTAACCCATTTAGATCCAACTGATAATGTGTCTTGTTTAAAGTGAATTAGAGTATGAAAATATAAAAAAGAGAAAGTGTTTTTTTGCGATTAGACATTAGGTTGACCTTAAAGCATCTCTTCAGTATTTATTACTGAGTGAGAAGGATCTGATGCAACTCGATTTCTTATGGTACCTGTATGCATTGGATAAGACACAAGAAGTGCCATGGAAGTATTAGTAGGTTGAGAGAGGATAAACCAGTCTGGGTGAAACACGTGTAAGACGATAGCGATGGATGAGAACTCAGATGTGGAGAAAATATATTTGGATGACGAAGTTGTTGAGGTTTTCAAGAAGTTTTGTTACCTTGGTAATATCATTTGAGCATGGGATGAAGCAGGTGCTTATGAGATTATAAGTGCGGTGGAAGTACTAGTAGATCCAGAGATAACTAGTTTGGGTGAAACACGTGTAAGACAATAATGAACGAGAACTCGGATGGGGAGAAAGTATATCTGGATAACAAAACTATTAAGGTTATTGAAAAGTTTTGTTATCTTAGTGATTCCATTGGAGCACAAGGAGGAGCAGGTGCTAGTGTGATGCAAGACTTAGGAGTGGATGCAGTTAGTTTAAGGGATTTCTGTCATTACTTACAATTCACATCAGGTGTTGATTGAGAAACGGTGTTTAAAAGTAATTTTTGGTGGAAGAATTTGTCTGTCCCCTATCAACTGATGTCCCAGATTAGCTCAATGTCTAGTGGCATCTCTTTGTAGTAATTGCAGCAGTGGTGATGCTTATTGCTCTGGCTTCCTTTTTTTTCTTCACAGGGGTTTCTTGTTTGTTTTTTTTTGTTTTTTTAATAACTGCGCTTATTTTTGATATTATTTTATTATTTTTGGTATTGGTGCATCGTTTGAACCAGACGTAACTCAGCATTCCCTCAGCTTTTCCCCAGAACATGACGTCAACAGCTCAAGTTTAGCTGCTGTCTGACGTAACATGGCAATCAGCCAATCACAACATGGCACACTTAGTTTCAATTCGTGCGAGTACTACTCCTGAGCAGCAGAAGAGAAATTGGATAAAAATTGGATAAATATTGTAGAGGAAGAAAAAAAAAATCCACAAAAAACAAAAAAAAAAGCCATCATTTCTTACATGCAAGTCAGCCAGGAAGAGAAGAACAAAAGGTTAATTTGATTATCTTGGTTCAACAGCGACACGGGACAACGTGATTGACTTTTTATCAACAGTGGAAACTATTGGCAAAAACAATACTAGGTGCTACATGCAGCCACAAGTGCAGCCTAGCAAAGACGGGCAGCATTACAAGTTTTTAATATCTAATTACCTTTACTGAGTTTGTGACTTTAAATACTTGAAACATTGTTATAAACATAAAACAGTCTTTCTCATTTATTCATATAGTTTGTATAGTGCAATTATGATTCCTTGATGGATGAGGACAATTCAGATGATGGGGAGCTAATATTTATACCTACATTGAGAAATGATAAAAGGAATGCAAGCTAATGGAAATGGATGAAAGCTCAGATATGGAGAACATAAGTTTGGATGATGAAGCTATTGAGGTTGTTTTGGCGTTTGGTTACCTAGGTGATACCATTGGAGCACAGGAGGGAGTTGGCGCTAGTTTAATTGCAAGAGTTAGGGGTGGATGGAATAAGTTGAAGGAACGTTTGTCATTACTAAGCAGCAGAGTGTTCCCACTGTCAGCAAAGGGAAGAGTCTATTAGGCATGTGTACAAATCATGATAATGAATGGAGGCAAAACCTGGCAAGTGAGGATTAAGGACTTGTGCTGCATGGAAAGAAATGACATGAGAATGATACACTGGATTTTTAATGCAAATCTTAACGACAGTCTTAAATCTGTCGACTTCAGGAAAATTAAATCTGGGCAGTAGAAGTTCAGAGACTTTATTGGTATTGTCACGTTGAAAAAGAATGGATGAGATTTCTTGGGTTTTTAGTTGTAGAACAGTTGAGGTAGCAGGATCTTTTGTCAGCAGAAGGCCAAAGAATACATGTAAGGAAGTGAGAAGGATGCATTTAATAGCAAGAGGGAGAAAAACCTGGTCAAACAGAGATAGATTAGTTTAGAAGTCAATTTCTTAAAGCTGTCCAACACATGCCATCATATAAAACAGATATTAAAACGAATATGATGAGAGTGCTTGGGTTAGTAGATGTGGAATAGCTGAGGATGCAGGATTAGTTCGTAAGGGGTGACCAATGAAAACATGAGAATCAATTATATGGATGGACTTAAGAGAGATAAATAAAGACAGAACCAGAGATTGGTCAGTTTGAAGTTAATTTCTAAACGCCATTTGTAGAACCAGCATCATCATCATTATCATCATAATCAACCATCAGTTCCACAGCTTCGTGATAAGCATTAACCTCCTACCCATGAAAACGACTAACTTGTCTAAACAGTTTTTAACTATTTGAGATGAGCAAATTAAATACAGATTTCTATTAATTAACGCTTAGTTGATAAAATGGTTAAGCTTAGTTTGGGTTAGATCCTAATTTGAAGGCAACTATAATAATTGAATTGTAAGATGAAAAAATGAAAACAATTTTTCTATTTTTCTTTTTTGGATTCTCCTCCAATAACGATGGTTGGGATTCATTTTGTGATGTTCATCCTTGCTCTCTCACTCTTTCTGCTTTTTTGTCTCCACTTTTTGTCACTCCCCTTTTTCTTGTTTCTTCATCTTTCGCCTCATTCTTTTTGTGCTGACATCCCTTTTCCTTCCCTTTTATTTTTTCCATCACCATCCTCCTCCTCTTCCGTCTTTCCCTCTTCCTCTCACCCTTCTTCTTTCGTCATTCCCTCTCACCCTTCTTCTTTTGTCATTCCCTCTCACCCTTCTTCTTTCGTCATTCCCTCTCACCCTTCTTCTTTCGTCGTTCCCTCTCACCCTTCTTCTTTCGTCGTTCCCTCTCCCCCTTCTTTCGTCGTTCCCTCTCCCCCCTTCTTTCGTCGTTCCCTCTCCCCTCTTCTTTCGTCGTTCCCTCCCCCCTCTTCTTTCGCCGTTCCCTCCCCCCCTCTTCTTTCGCCGTTCCCTCCCCCCCTCTTCTTTCGCCGTTCCCTCCCCCCCTCTTCTTTCGTCGTTCCCTCCCCCCCCTCTTCTTTCGTCGTTCCCTCTCCCCCCTTCTTATTTCGTCGTTCCCTCTCCCCCCTTCTTATTTCGTCGTTCCCTCTCCCCCCTTCTTATTTCGTCGTTCCCTCTCCCCCCTTCTTATTTCGTCGTTCCCTCTCCCCCCTTCTTATTTCGTCGTTCCCTCTCCCCCCTTCTTATTTCGTCGTTCCCTCTCCCCCCTTCTTATTTCGTCGTTCCCTCTCTCCCCTTCTTATTTCGTCGTTCCCTCTCTCCCCTTCTTATTTCGTCGTTCCCTCTCTCCCCTTCTTATTTCGTCGTTCCCTCTCTCCCCTTCTTATTTCGTCGTTCCCTCTCTCCCCTTCTTATTTCGTCGTTCCCTCTCTCCCCTTCTTATTTCGTCGTTCCCTCTCTCCCCTTCTTATTTCGTCGTTCCCTCTCCCCTTCTTATTTCGTCGTTCCCTCTCCCCCCTTATTTCGTCGTTCCCTCTCCCCCCTTCTTATTTCGTCGTTCCCTCTCCCCCCTTCTTATTTCGTCGTTCCCTCTCCCCCCTTCTTATTTCGTCGTTCCCTCTCCCCCCTTCTTATTTCGTCGTTCCCTCTCCCCCCTTCTTATTTCGTCGTTCCCTCTCCCCCCTTATTTCGTCGCTCCCTCTCCCCCCTTCTTATTTCGTCGTTCCCCCCCTTCTTATTTCGTCGTTCCCCCCCCCTTCTTATTTCGTCGTTCCCCCCCCCTTCTTCTTTCGTCGTTCCCCCCCCCCTTCTTCTTTCGTCGTTCCCCCCCCCCCCCTTCTTCTTTCGTCGTTCCCTCTCCCCCCCTTCTTCTTTCGTCGTTCCCCCCCCCCTTCTTCTTTCGTCGTTCCCTCTCCCCCCCTTCTTCTTTCGTCGTCCCCCCCCCCTTCTTCTTTCGTCGTTCCCTCTCCCCCCCTTCTTCTTTCGTCGTTCCCTCTCCCCCCCTTCTTCTTTCGTCGTTCCCTCTCTCCCCCTTCTTCTTTCGTCGTTCCCTCTCTCCCCCTTCTTCTTTCGTCGTTCCCTCTCTCCCCCTTCTTCTTTCGTCGTTCCCTCTCTCCCCCTTCTTCTTTCGTCGTTCCCTCTCTCCCCCTTCTTCTTTCGTCGTTCCCTCTCTCCCCCTTCTTCTTTCGTCGTTCCCTCTCTCCCCCTTCTTCTTTCGTCGTTCCCTCTCTCCCCCTTCTTCTTTCGTCGTTCCCTCTCTCCCCCTTCTTCTTTCGTCGTTCCCTCTCTCCCCCTTCTTCTTTCGTCGTTCCCTCTCTCCCCCTTCTTCTTTCGTCGTTCCCTCTCTCCCCCTTCTTCTTTCGTCGTTCCCTCTCTCCCCCTTCTTCTTTCGTCGTTCCCTCTCTCCCCCTTCTTCTTTCGTCGTTCCCTCTCTCCCCCTTCTTCTTTCGTCGTTCCCTCTCTCCCCCTTCTTCTTTCGTCGTTCCCCCCCCCCCCTTCTTCTTTCGTCGTTGTACCCTTTCTCCTCTCCTTCCTCCACTTTTTTCTTTCTCATCTTAAAATCCATTCATTGTTAATACCGTTTGAAACTTGTTTTGTGCAACTGGATTTTTCAATCAGCTGTCGAACTACAAAACACTTGTAATAATGGATGCGAGAGGGAGGTTGTTTAAAAGCGTTAAAAAAGAAAGAAAAAAAGGTGTCAGTCCACATGCGTCTGGGGGGGGGGTGCAATTTATGTGCAGATGTAGAGGGGGTTGTACCCATTGTCGCAACATCAGTATGTGTAACAAGTGTTGTCTACCAACAATAAGAAAGCAGGCAAGCCAACCGGCAGCTTCCACAGAGAGGCCATCATATCAGTGCATTTTATGAGAAAAAAAATCGTGTCAAAGTTTAACGATATCCCCCTCCCACTCCTCTTCCTTTCACCACAAGGTGCCCCCCCCCCAACCTAACCCATCACATCACTCACTCTTCCTTCTCAGGCCTGTTTTTGTACTCACTCAAGCATGGATTTCTGTGCCTAAAAAAAAGATGGCTAGGATCTTTACTATTATTAACTCCCAGTCATGACTATTTTGGGGAAACCTGGATCTACCAACCAGATCACCTGTTGCGCCGTTGTAAGTGTCGCACGGACCACATTTGTCTGCTCCAAATAAAAATGAATGGACCCTTTCTACTCTCCTTCAAATCACGGCAAGTACTTCTCTCCTCCATTTTGCCTTGTATATCCTAATACCGTAGGGAAAGGTATGAACCTGCCACTTATGACCCCCTTTCCCATCTAATGAAAGGTGTTAGTCTAATCAACTATTGTGTCCTCTGAGTTAGAACAATCACACCACGGGGTTGATGTGCTGTAAAATAGACAACCCATTCATTCTGAAGTCGTAATCTCTTTCTTTATTAACGAGAAAATGTTTTTGTTTTCTTTTTTTTATTGGATACAATAGAATCTTCATGTTTAAGAAGAGACTGTCTCTGATGGCAAGTGCTCGACTGAACCATAGATTGAAATCTATGGTTCCCCCTTCCCCCTTGTCAAACTTTCACTAAAAAAAAACACTCAACTAGCTACAACCACTATAAACGATTTCTCCCCTCTCTCTATCTGTGCCTAAATCTAAACGCAGATTCCATGAACAAAGCTTCTTTCCCAAAACTGACCACCTGTAGAACACTATTCCACTGTCCTGCTTCCCGGTTGCATACAACATGGTAGCCTTCAAATCCAATGTAAACAAGTTCTTGTTGTCAATAATCTAAATTCTACTCAATTTACACAATTCATGATTATTACACTACCACCTTATATTCATAAACCTTTATCCTCGAGCGACCTTCGGGCCTTGATAAATGATGATTCCCAAGTTATATATATATATATATATATATATATATATATATATATATATATATATATATAAAATGAATAAAAATAAAACCATGGATATTTACATATTTATTTTCCCCTGGAGAATCTGTTATTTTGAATACTAATTTCATTTCAATTTTGAATGAAAGTGTTACATATGTTTGGATTTTTTTTTTTTTTTTTTTTTTTTTTTCATAGGCATCACCACTTATCAAGGCCAAAAGGCCACTCGAGGATAAGAGTTAAAGAGTGCACAGTAGAAATTGGACAATATAGTAACCCTAAGTAATGGAGATTGGGTAAATTTGTTAACTTATATGGATGTACAGGATTTACCTCTGAACTAATTAACCGATCATTATGAATTTTGATACACATCTGCTAGGCATAAAGGGGCCAAATATGAGTTATTTATTAGCGTTGGGACAATTAATCAGAATCAGGAATCAGAAAAAATTGGAGGACTTTGGTATGTTGGAATCAGAAAAACTGAGCCTTAATTCTGATTCCAAAAACGATTGTTTTTTTTGTTTGTTTTTTTTTTTAATTTAATTTTCCATTATGATTATAAAATAATAAATATTAATTGATTTTAAATGATCCATAAAATTAAAATCTATAGATCATTCCAAAAGTGTATTTTTTTTGTTTGTTTGTTTGCAAGAATATAAGCACATATATGGGTTTTTATGGCAATTCAAACATTTAAAAAATAACAACTTTATAGCTAAATATTCAGAGATTAAAAAAAAATCGAAATTGGGAATTTAGAACAGAATTGGAGGGGGGGGGGGTAGCCTAACGGGAAAAGCATGTAAGAAACCATTTTGCATACACAGTATATTAATGCTCAATTATGAAATGTGATAATTTTGTAGCTTACTCCTTAAGGCAACCATTTTTGGCTTAAAACCTATTGGTATATGAAAATTTACCGAATTACACAAACTCAGTATATTTACAAGATTTTTAGATGTACATAAGAATACTTGATAAGTATGTTTTAACTTAAATAGGGATGGTATAATAAAATTGTGGGGTCTGCATTCGCGCCTGGCCTCCATAGAATGGAAATAAGCACAAACTTTAATAATTACACTTTTCATATCTATCTGCATAAGTATACTTTGATGATTATGTTTCAGTTTGAAGAAATATGGTATACTAACATTATGGGGTGTTGGTTCGCACCTAACATCCATAGAACAGAAATATGTCAAAGTTTAACAAGGTTTTTTAATATAGATCCACAGAATATTGTGATAAGTGTTTCAGTGTGAACAGGTATGGTATAATAAATTATGGGGTTTATCTATTTTATTTTTACTTTCATCATATTTTGCTTTGGTTTTGATACCCTCAAATTTAACCAAAATTTACAACCCTTCCTTTTCATAACTTATCATACTTTCATAAATCAGAGTCCATTTTCTGTAGGCTGTTTTTGAACCCAGTCAACAGTGGGTACTTTTGCTAGTATATATATATATGAGTTATGTAGTAATAAAGAGTTATATATAATGGTAAGTAGTGAAGATTGTACATCTAGTAAGCAAAATAGGTTTATGGCTCCTAAAATTCATACTAGAGTTGTCCACAAGGACCTGCGGCATAGCCGATATAGAGTACAGCAAAACCCCGGGATACGGCATTAAAAATTAGTAACAAAATACAATGCCGTATATAATACACATGTATATGATCAAATAACATTATAAATCACACCGTAAGGTGGGGCAAATATCATAACCAGGGGCCGGAAAAACATTGTACTCCACATCGTAACCTGAAAAAAACGTATCCTAACCGGGGTTCTACTGTAGTATAAAATTATATAAAAAAATAAATATAAAAGCATATATATATTCACACAAAAAAGATGTTAAAATTTTTTTTTAAAAAGTAGAAAAGGTATAATCTAGCTGAAATTCTGTTATGTTCAACACTGTTTGCTCATAAACACCCACCCACTAGAATACCCATCCCAGAAAGGTTAATATTAATTCCCCAAACAAAAGCTTCATGCCACTTTTAGGTCTCTTTAAAAAGATTGACAGGTATATAATACTAAACCTTACGTCTAGAATCCTTAAAACCGAAATGTTTTAATCAACATCCATTATATTATTTTGATTCTAGAAAATGTCTAAACTTTAAGGCTTGAGCTTAAGGGGTCTCAAAATAAATTAAAATTCAGGGAATCTTGATTAATTGATGTCTAATGACCGTGGATCAATTTCAGTGCAAATCTGAAACATGCTTCATTTTCGAATAGTATATTGTGTTCATATGATACTACGTAAAACACTGAAAAATATTTTTTTTTAAATTGATATCTAAAAATAAAAATATAAAAAGTATCAGGTTTCATTCCTTTAATACAAAACTAAATTAAACTATTAGTGATGAGACGATTACAATTGTTTTCCTCCAATTAGGGTCCCAACTATGGGTTAAATAGAAACCAACTTGAAAAAAAAAACAAATATATTCTGTTAAAAAAATTTTCTTAAAAATCACTGGATTCGGCATTAAATAACCTGAAAAGGGTTGATATGCCGTAAAACAAAAACAACTAATCCATATATGGTCAACTATACTCGACTTTTCAATTTCTGTACATATTATGGCTTTTTGATGTTTTTACGCTTAGTGGACGACATGTCTCGCTTTTTAAATTGATTTAATAAAAAGGATAAATTACCAAAACTTTTCTAAAAAAAAAAAAAAATAATGTCCATACATTTTCAAGGGAGGTAATTTAGATGAAAACTTAGTTTTTAAAATTACAATAGATTTCTATTAAAGATATGCAAGTTATACTGTTTCAAAGTTAAATTTGGTAAGTTTTTAGATTAACACCCTCTGTTGAATCACAAACCACGGTCTGTCTCCCCTCTCTCTAAAAAATGAGGTCTACCTCGTTTTAAGCGATTACATGTGAATACTGAAAAACTTAAAAGAAAGAAAACAACTGCAAAAATTTTTAAAATGTAAACAATTATTTTAGAATTTAGAATGGGAAATCAGTTTCACATACAAATTTCTTTTTAATATAAAATGGTCCTCTACTTCCGGACCATTTTAGCTTTTTACTACTAACCCTAAGTCTGAGTGGCAACTTTGTAATTGCCTGAATATGTAGACTTTCCAAAAATTTGCCACAAAAAAAATAAAGTGTTAACTGCCCTAAAACATTAGAAAATGGCCCAGAAATAAATGGGGGATCATTTTACATTAAATTTATATGCAAAACAGATTTCCCACTCTAAATTCTAAAAATAATTTTGTATATTTTTTTTTTTATTGTTTTGTTCTTTCTCTCATATTTTTCAGAATGTTCATATGTCACCCCCTAAAAAAAGTAGAATCTTACTTAATAGATAATTAAGACGGTATCATTTAATGATTAGTTTATTAATCAAACCAGATTGATAGAAACTAAAACAAACACTTGTTTACAATATTAGCAGGCTTGTGACGATTTACGTGATGAATGCCAGGAGGAAAACCAGGTGTCTGTTTAGTGGGATAGTGAAAGGGAGTAGTGCATTTTTAGATACTGAAATGCATTCTGGCAGATTTAATTTTTGTGTTAATTTTTTTTAAATAAGATTTTTTTTTTTTTTTTAAAGTTGCTGAACTTTATGCTTTTAAATATTAAAAAGCAAAAGTACCCAAGTTCTATTGATACAAGAGACACGCGCACACATGAATTTGTTTCATTGAGTTACGATATAGATGACCTTGGTTTTAGTTGTACCTCTGCGTGCACATATGCATCCTTTTGTGCGCTGTTGCTTGAGGTGTGACAATAAATGACGCTGGTTAGTCACATTTCCTCTTCCCAAATGTGTTAATGACAGCGACCCATTTAGCTATTGTTGTTAACCTCTATAACTTCTGGGAATTGAGAGCCGGCTCAAACAAAACCCCCACCCCTCCATCCACACTCGTGCACATCAACAGGTGCCCTGTAACAACAGGGCAGGACAGTGACAAGGTTCAGGTTGCATGAGGGCAATTGATACACTAATTACATCTGATAAGTAAAACTACAAAAAAAATGAAACTGGGTCAGTGGGACTGTAATTACTGTATGAGTAGAATGTTAAGTAGTGCCCCACACCCGACCTACCCCCTCCTCTGACAATAAAAAAAAAAAAAATCTTACCAAGAACAACAAGACAATGGAAAAGCAGAGGCCATTTAATCCTCTTAGTTCATTGTTCCTGCCTTTATAATGCAAAATGTCTTTGAATTTTCATTTGCTTTCTCTGTGTTATGGCATATCAACCCTTTTTGGAATTAGTTAATGTTAAACCATAAGGTTATAGTCAGCTAACATACTTCCTAACTTCCGGCGAGGCTGCTACCGGAAGCGGTGACAATGCAAATCCGTTCCTTCACTTTTATTGTTCTTTGGTATTTTTATTGTGAAGCGATTTATTGAAATAAAATATAAGAAAAGGATATTATTGAAAAGTATACGATAAAAATTTAATAAAATTATACAATAAAAAATTAACAAAATTATAAAAAGATAAAAATAATACAATTGGGTCTTTATTTGTACTTTTAATAACAAAATAAAAAAGTAAGTTTTATTTTGTTTGAAGTTTTATAAGAAATATGTTTCTGAAATTATAGAAATAAAACTTAATTTTAAAAATAAGATTTCATTTGAATTCATATAATAAATGTTTATGGAAGTATAAAAATAAAATTGAAATCAAAATAATAAAATTTCAAACATAAAAAAATATATCCAATACATAATATTCCCAAAATAGTTTTAAAGGATTTTAAAGTGTTTTCGATAATTCTTTAAAAAATTTTAAAAATTAATTTCAATAATAATTAAAATAAGACTGTAAAGCTTTGTTGTATTACTACTAATACTTGTTATTATGGCAACGTTCACCCAGTATGGGTGAAGCTGACTCCTCCCATAGAACACATAGCGTCATGATGAACCACACGACAGTTCGTAGTGGCCAAGATAGTAATCGACAACCAGTCCCAGGACCAGTGGCGAACACTGGAACAAAGCTATATTTGGCGTCTGCTGGTCTCTCGGGTATCTTCTCCAACCTCGTTTTGGAGCTATTGCTGTGTGCATGTACTTTCCTGGATTGCGGGGCACAGCATGACCAAACCATCTAAGTCTCCACTTTAAAAAAGATTGGTTGAAGGGGATGATCTTGCATCATGTCTCAACTTGGGTATTGCAGACAAAATGGTGCTAGCAAACCTGCAGAATTTGTTGGTGACAATTTCTTGTACAACATATCAAACCTTTTTTTAGTTGATGTAATATCAAACCGCAAACAATTCATGTCCTTCTTTAAATGATTAATCGACAGGCAAAACAAAGAGTTTGTTGTGTTACACATGAATGAAAGTTTATAATTATGCTAGTTGCTTGCTGATGTATGCCCCGCAAAATTTTTCCATACTTCAATCAAAGAATCAAGTGAAAACAAAATTGTTGGAATAGCTAGGATGTTTATTCCGCTTGATCTTCATTCTAAAATACTGACCATTGGAGTGGGTTAGAGAAATGTTTTTTCACTGCAGCAATTTTTATTGTTTCATCCAGAATACCTCCTTTTGGGGATGGGATAGGGAAATGAATATTCCCCCTACATAAAAATACTAACATTGTGTTTAACTTTGCTCTTGTGGAGAGGCAAGTCTAGTTCAACAAAATCTTTGGAGTCTAAGTCTACCCTACTATTTATTCGATAGATGGAGGAAGGATATATTGGTGTATACTTTTGAAAGGTATGAATGAATGTTACGAAATGATGCATTTCAACCCTGTGTCATATATGAAAGTTCATAATCATACCTTTTGTTAGCTGAATGTTCTTATAAGCACCCCCCCCTTTCATTTAGCCCATCTAGACTGAGAAAACGCTGTTTACAAATAAATTCTTTCATACCTTGAAAAAGAATTAAGTCAAAACAAAGTGTGTTGGAAGACAGGATATTTATTCAGTTTGATCTTCGTTCCAAATCACTAGACAGTGTGGGTGGGTGTCGGGATATAAATTGAAAATCACCCTTTCATTCTATCTTATTAGTGCATTTTAGAATGATATGTTCACACATGCAGTGCTCCCAACAAACTGCTGACTTGTCTCTCTTTCTTTGTGATAGCACATACGTTTCCATCAATTCCTACTGTTGAATAAAAACTAACCTTGAGTTCAGCAAGTTGATCCCAACTGGACTTTGATTTCTTGTTATTTTCAGCTAACCAATTTATATACTAGTGGATTTATTTGTCCAATATTTAACATTTGTTTAATGTTTTATTCAGCTTCGTGCTACCAAATCAGGCTGTCTGAAGATATCAGCTTCCTGACTTAAAATGCACCAAATATTGATGTTATTATATTTTTTTCTTTTTTCTTTGCAAAACTCAATGATGTTCTACGAAGTCAAAACAAAAAACAATTTTCCTCCACAAAAATAACCAAACACCATGAATAGATATGAAGCATTAAAACTTAAAATTATTCGATTCGTCATTAAATAACCTGAAAAGGGTTGATATGCCATAAAATCAAACCATTTTTAGTCAGATGTCTCACCTTTTTCCCCTTTTCCTTTTTTTAAGTGAGAAAGAAATCAAAATAAGTGAAAATGGAAAAACTTCTTTTGAAATATGTTTTAAAAATAAAAAATTGAGCAAAAATACATTGAGGGCATTGCCAAGGCTGCTGTAAAGAAGGTTCTCTGCCGTGCTAGAGAGTTACTTAAACCTGAGAGTATCCTGTACCTTTACAAAGCCACCATTTGCCCATGTATGGAGTATTGTTACCACATTTGGGCTGGTCCATCTGCTTCTAGTCTCTCCCTCTTAGACAGGGTTCAAGAGTGAGTCGCCAACCTAATAGGTCCCACACTATCAGCTAGGCTTCAACTGCTGTCCCATAGACGAAATGTTGCATCCCTCTGCCTGTTCTACAAATATTTTAATGGTAGGTGATCCGACAAACTAAAAGCCCTTGTCCTTCCTCGACATAAATACCCCCGACAAACCAAACAGCAAAATCCCACTCCTACATAATAGAAATTGCTAGATATAAGAAAGCCTTCTACCCTAATAGTGTCTTCTATCAGTCTGCAATTCTACAACTCAGCGCAGTGCATACACAGCCTAGACTTCCCAAATGGATTTCATTATATATTTGCAGGTGTTTTTTCTTATGTGAAGGAACGTAAACTAACTTGAAATTTTCATTTTTACGTTCGCCAACATCTCTTCAGATTCTTGTGGTGTGGTGTACAATATATTCTGTGATGAGACATGCATCTCACAGTGAATGAAGATCTTTAGTCAGGGCTTTACAAATTTATCTGTAGTTGACCTTTGGAACTAAATATTTTCGTTTTTTTTTACATGGGGTTCACCACTTATCAAGGCCTGAAGGCCACTCAGGGATAAGGGTTATTGCGTGTACAGGAATCAATGAGATAGTATTGTAGTAGTCATTAGTATTGGGCGTTTAGATAGTGTCTTACTTAAGGGGGCAGTTTGTCAGGAGTTTGTGTATGTTGGACTTGAAAACGTCCAAGTTGTAGTCAGGTGAGAAACAGGCAAGCGGCAGAGAGTTCCCTGGCGTGCAGTTCTAAGAAAGAAGCTTTGCTCATGGAATCTATGTTTGGATTTAGGCACAGATAAAGAGTGGGGAAAATTATTGACAGTAGTTTCAGCCACATGATTTTTAGAATATGACATTTTCGTTTTATGACGAGTATGTACATCATAAAGATTTTTTTGTGTTTTTTTTAATAAGTTTAATTCTAAATATATACCGAATTTTATGTTGTACTTGAACGTATGAACATTCGAATTTCCTCAGATGTTTTTTAAACAGCCTTTGTTTGAAAAAAGTTTATTGTTTAAATAATTTGACTTTATTTGTTTTATTAAAAAAAAAAAAAAGTTGAAAAGATATTTTTCACTCAGTAGTGAGCTTTGCAAGAATGTCAGTGAAAGAAATACAATCGCCAAAAGATAAGCATTTCATTATTTCTAGTCGCCACTTTGAAAAATCACTTGCAAATGTGACTGTTTCACTTGCAATGTAGAGCCCTGTTAGTATATAACTGCAATAAAGGATTCAATATTTGTCCATAAATTTGTACGTTTTTTTTTTATATATATCCGACTAGAATTATGGGGCCTTTGGCCCAAAGTCTTGTTAAATGCCAGTTAATTTTTATAATAAATTTTTTTTTTTTTTTTTTTTTAATTTATGCTATTATTTTTAGATGTTCCTAATTAGAACAAAAGTTTTTTGGGGTTTTTTTTTTTTTCCTTTTTAGGAAAATAAGAATAAAATGTTTTCTAAATGATTTTTATTTATTTTTATTTTCAGATTTCAGGTTCTTCTTCGAAAGATCTGATGTCCAGGGAGAAAGAGATGAGAGAGAAAGGCGAAAAGGGTGAACGCCGCCAGAAAGATAAAGATGGACAATCTGGCGACACACAGGTAACAATAACACCAACTCGTACACCCTTCGTTATTTTTAATCATCATTTTCATTTAATACGGTTATATTCCAGCTATTTTCCGAAATAATTAAAAAGAACATTTGTTTTCACAATTTAACTCGTTTTTGAAAAGCATCCAATAAAAACAAATTTATAAATTGTCAAAATTTAGATTAAATAAATTTCGAAGCTTACACAATTTTTTTAAATTGCTATTCAGAGTGGGTTTATTTTAATAAATTATCTCCCCTGAAATGTCTTTTTTCGACTAACATTCATGAGCAGAGAGTTTTTTGAAATAACAGCAAAATTATACATTCAGTGAAATCCGTACAATATTTATAAAAGATTTGAAACAGAAAAAAAATTCAAAGTTTGTCAGCAATAAATGTTAATCGCCTCCAAAAACGTTGAAATGAAAAATTGATGAAGCATAACTGAAAACTTTAAAGCCATCATTCATGTAATGATCACTGTAAACATGAATGTTCAATAGATGTTAAGTGTGTGTGTATATATATATCTATATATATATATATATGAACTTTGTCTGTGTGAGTTTGTTCCCAATGGACTCTAAAATGGCTGGGCCAGTTTTTATAAAATTTCACACGAAGGTACTTTATGTGCCTGGCAGTGTTCTAAGATAGGTTTTGTAACGGAATGTCTTTGATAAGTGTCGATAATCAAAATAATCTGATGAAAGAAGGAACAGGCGATTTTGAACCAAGTTAATACCTTACACAGCCTAACATCACAAGTGCATTTGAAAAGGTTTATGACCACACAAGCTGAACAACCCTACATATAAAATCAACAGTAAGTTCTTTGATATAACAGAAGCGCGTTCAACATGAATGTTTCCGTTTAGAAAACAATCAGAACATAATACTTTGCTTTTACGTTTTAAACTTTGATTCAAGCCATTATATAAAAATAATTTTATGAAATCTATGTAGACTACAACGTATTGTGGACTAAGTCACTCCATGGAGGTATGTGAAGCTTCCTTCTAGTTCGCAGCAATAAGGTCCTGTGATTAGAAGCCAAATTCTTAGTTGGCATCCTGAGTGGGTAGTTATGTAGTAAAGGATGAAATTTTGATACTTGTCAGGTTGGTTGAGAGTATTTACATTGGATACAAGTGCACTAAGTTCATCGGAGCATATTCATTCCATGAAAGTATTTGTAAAACAATCAAAATCGTGCAACATTGCGATGATGGGGCAGGGGTTGGAGCTTGGTAGAGAGTACAACACCCATTAGGTTAATGACTTTTATTTGCACCCTGTCCTTGTAGTTAGTGCACCAGCTCATATGTGGTAACAATAGGGTCCTGACAGGTATGAAGTATTTTAGCCCAGTCGAGAAACCGCACCTTCTTTGTAGCAAACTTGGCAATATTTTCTACATATTTATTCAATTCATGTTGCTTGTGAATATTAATCCAAGGAGGTTAAACGTCTGACACCACCAATAGCTGTTTTGGTTGCATGAACGATTGTTTTAAAATTTGGAACTGGATCAATCGCCTTTCTATTTGAATCTTCATTTTGTAAACAAAAGGAACTTGTTTACTCTCTGGATTATTTACAAACATTGTAAAGCTTCCACACAATTTTCTACTTGAAAATCACTTATCAAGGCAGAGAAGTCACTGAAGGATAAGGGTTAATAATACTTGGAAAGATCAATTGTAAAAGTGGCCTTCTCCTGAAGGTTGAAGGTTCAAGTATCAGTGCGAACGACGAGAAAATACAAGGTGGGACAATCATAGTGTTGCCCTAACGAAAACAAAATTATATAAGTTATTTTAAAACTTTTATTTTAAAAAATCAATGCGGGTAACTTGATTATGTAATAGAGCTGACATCTATTCAATGTAGCCGCCTTCAGCCTCAATTACCACCTCAATAGGAGTCCGGAACTGGGAGCATGCAATTTCCACAAGTACTGGCAGATGGCAGTGATCAGGCTGTTTTTGGTGTTGTGGGAGGTTATGTTGGTGATGTTCTCAACATATGACCAAAGTAGTCCAGCGGGTTCAGGTCGAAGAAGGAGGGGGGCAGTGAAAGACGGATACAAAGTTGTAGCACTCCTTTTGAAGCCAAACCTGGGTTTCTTTGAACTTGTGGGTCGGCACAAAGTCTTGCTGCCACACCCAAGATCTGCCAGCGGACACCTGATTACACCAGGGGATCACCACACTCCCCAGCATATTCGGGTACACTTTGGTGTTGATTTTCAAGCTGACTTCAAAGATGTGAGGTGGCATGATGTGGCCCTAACTTGAAACCATACCAAAGTTATTTGTGGCAATTCAGTGATGCATTTTGAAGGTGCTGGCAATGTTGTCATAAGTTGAATTGATAGAGCACAGTGGTGCATCTTCAATCTCGCTCATTGAACATCGTGTCATTTTCAGACATAATAGAAGGTTCCTGTCACTCTTGGGATTTGTACACAACTGGCCAACTAGTAGATGGTCTGCAACAAAAAAAGAAAACTGATTTTCATCAAACAGAAATGGAATCATTTTGTCTTTTCTAGGGTGACAGTTTTATTGTTCCACCCTATACAATTGTGAATTACTTTGGACCTCTATCTAGTCATGGCTGATGGAACGAGAGCATGCTACCCCCATGAAGTAAATACAGGGTCCTGTTTGAAATTCCGTCAAAATTCCCAAGTTCGTCAAAAACATTACCGAGTTCGACAAGATACACCTGAAGATCGGAGGTTAAATCAGCTGAAACATTGTAAAAATAACTCTCAAGATAAGAACAGTAGTCCAAAGAATCCCAATAATACAAATAACCAATCCATATCTCAAAAATTCAGAAACTTAAAACTTAAAATTTCTCAATTTTAATAGCTTCACGCATCCAAAAATATTTTCTCCACATCCGAGTTCTCCACATCTTTCTATTGTCTCACGCTTCTTTCACATCAACTCGTTATCCTCTCTCAACATGAAAAAGTAATTCTGCCACTATACCTGATGCTACCAGATCAGGCTGTCTGAAGATACCAGCTTCCTGACCTAAAATGCCCCGGACATTGATGTTGTTTTTTTCTTTTATATTTGCAAAACTCAATCATGTTTTGCAAAGCTAAAAATAGAAACAATGATTTTCCCCTACAAAACAACCAAACCAAACATTAAGTATAAATATTTGAATGCATAAACAACTTTAAGCATAAAAACGTTTGCCAAAATTCCTGGATTCAGCATTAAATAACCTGAAAAGGGTTGATATGCCATAAAACAAAACTAAAACTTCCATTGCACTTCCTTTGCACTGCAAGAAATTGAGGTACTCTCAGTTCCCGTTCTGCAAAATTAGCAAGGTAACGTTAGGCAAAACGTTGCTGAATCTATGATTACACTGTTATATTGAAATGCAGTGTAATTCTATAGCCCCTACACCCCCACCCCACCCCGTGGATTTTAGTCGAAGGATAATCTTCTAAGGGGAGATAATTTACTCAAATGAAGACCTTGTTTTTATTAGTCTAACATTAGTTCTTAAGCTATAAAGAAAAAAATGATTTCTGTAATGTAACAAAAGTGTAGATAAGCAGAAGATTAACACAGTCATGATTGGATTAAATATTTTACGTAGATATTGTTTTTCATCATGAATATATGATGAATTAACTGTCAATGATTATGCATTATTGCTGTGGTGGGAATGGGAAATTCCAACTGCTAGATAGAGAGTAGGAGAGTTTTTTGTTTAGTTTTTTTTATTTTTTGTTTTGTTTGTTTACATTTTTGTTACCTAAACATTTTATCGAATTATCATCTTCTAAAAATACCACCGACACATTGTCAGAAATAAATTTAAATGTTATATCAAAAAAATCGATAGACTCAACAATACAATTAAATCAACTTTAATGGTGTGAGTTTATATTTCGTCCTATCAAAAGCCTCATCAGGTATTAGTGAGAAAAAATTGTTCAAATTTCTAAACTGATATAGACGTTAAATTTTGTGAACTTTTAAAAGAACTTGTTCACTAATTTCTGATGAAATCTTTTGACAAAGATAAAATCTAAAATCAAACCACGTGCATTGCTTTAAATGTACTCTTTGTCCTATCTGCTTATTTCTACATTTTGTCAAATTTTATCCAGACTAATAAAACACTGCGTTAACATTTAAATGCTAATGCATCACATATTTAAATGACCCCAAAAAAAAAAAAAAAATTCATCTTTCAGTTTAGTAAGATTAAATAAGTATTTGAATTAAAAAAAAACAAACAAAAAAAACACTTTCATAGAACAAAATCAATCAACAGATAATACATTCAAATCATCCTCGTGTATGTGTATATATATTTTTGTGTATGGGTGTATATATATATTAATTTATGTGTGCATATATATTTTTATTTATGTGTGTGTATATATATTAATCAAACTAGCCACATAGGTGTTACTATAGATTTTGGCAAGCCTTTTGGCTTTCCTCTTTATGCGAATAAATACTGCCATCAAATTCAATAAGTTTTGTTGATAGTATAGTTAAATAAATAAATATTTTGCTTTTTAAGTGAGCGTTTTTCAATTCATATTTGCCATTAACAAACCTAATCGATTCCAGACAGATGCACACACACGCATAGACATATAATAATGTAATTTTATATGTTTTATATCGATATGTTATGGGTTTGATGTTTTCACTCTGAAAAGACAGTTTTCATGAAAAATATTGTCATTGCTCTGCTTATAGTAGTATTGAGCACTTTTGGATTCAGTAAATACTATTTAGAATTTGAATTTATATTTAACACACTTCTGATTATTGGACTATCCATGAAACTGCAGTAATGATAAGCCAGATTTATTATGGTTAAAATACTCTATCTGAAAGGATATCGAACCCTTTCTCTCTGCACGGATGTGCTGTCTTGATTCAGCTCTGTTTTGATTTTGAGAAATTGATTGTTTATGTGTATAGAATCGAGACTATCAAATTTATTTTTTTTATTGGTAAAAAAATGTGCATTTACTTCAAAAGTGTTCAATATTCTGTAGAATAGAGCAATAATAGTTTTTTTTTTTGTTGTTGTTTTTTTAGTTTTTTTTAAGTCTTTGAAAAGTTGTCTTAACAAAACTTTGTTGGGGGGAACGGATTTTAATTATTTTATATCTAACATTATTAAATTTTTCTAAATTTTCGAATTAAACTTAGAAAATTATCTTTTCAAAGATGTGACCAAGTTTATATATAGCAATATTAAAGTATACAAAGATGCAACACTATGGTCTCATCAGAGACAATTAGTTTTTTCTTTTACTTTGATGAGACCATAAGGTTGAAACTAGTGTTGGGACGATTAATTGGGATAAAAAAAAAAAAATAACTTTTGGAGGAATCTGTATCGAAAATATTTCTTCCTATTTTTTGTTGCCAAAAACGGTTCTTTTAATTTTCTTTTTAGCAAAATCTCCCACTGCAGGTAGTAATGATAAAAATGACCAATATTTAATTATATTAAATTACCAGTAAAACTAAATCTATAGATCAACAACTACAAGTGTGTTATTACGTATGATGAAATATCTGCACATTTAACATGGGTTTTTATGGTAATCAGAGAAAAATAACAACTTTATAGTTAAATATTTAGAGATTTATAAGGAATCAGTAATTGTATTGGAATCGAGGGTGGGGATATTGGAGTCGTCCCATCACTATATGTTATTACAAAATTATTATTTTGCATATATATATATATATATATATATATATATTCAAGCAAACATTAATTAAATACAGTGGAGATTCTTAGCTTTATGATTTGTTTTTCATTTTTTTTTTGTTTTTTTTTCCGTTCAATCTTCTTTACATCAAAATCAAAAATATTGATGAAATTTCCATGGTCCACGAATTTGTTGATTTTAATACTCAGATTTTTAATCGACTTAGATTTTAATTAACTTTTAATCGACTTCACTCGATACAATTACTTTGCACATTTCTATTTTTTGCTCCTACTCACTTTCACTTCATCAACACATGAAAATGATTCATAGTCAAATCAAAAACACTCGTGATGGAACTTTCAATATTTTTTATTTCGATATAAAAAAGATTATACGGAAAATCGAAAAAAAAAAAAAAATGAAAAAAGAATCTTAAAGCAAAGTATCTCTGTTGTATTTAATGTCTGCTTCAATGAAAAAATGCTGTCTAAATATACCAATTTCAAATATATATATATATATATATTATACAGTTATGCGCTGATTTCATGATTGGAGGTTTTCGTAGTAGTAAGCATTTGGGCGTTACTTTATCGGTGGGATGAACCGATTCAGTTATAGTACATATCCATATAATCTTGGTAACTTTTTTGTTCATAGGAGTTAATCATGTGAAGCCTTATTGTGCTTATATAATAGTGCTCAAGAGTAAGCAGAGCTATATATAATTAAATTTTTATTTAGACAAACATTTTAGCTACTCATGTGTGCAAGATGTGTTTTGATTTAAGCCTTAGTTTTACTTGGCTTTGTCAGACCAAAAACTAATAAGTGATCATTTCTTTTATCTGATGAGGCTAAGCCAAAATATGCCTATTGCTGAAACATGTCTGAACATGTGTAGCTAAAAAATTATACTATAATAGATATATATATACACACATACATGAAGATTGATACCATCTATTCCAGAAAACATTTAATTTCTAAGTTGGCATTTCAAAAATGTTTGATTATCTTCTGTATAATTGCTTTAAAAACATGTTAAAATTTGTTCTATTATTGTTATTATGATTGTTGTTGTTATTATTGATGATGTTTTGATTGTTATGATGATTGTTATGACTATGATTATGATGATTACTATTTTAATTATCTCATAAAATATATTTTTTGCGTTTGCTGGTCACTTTTTACTACTGGGTTTCTATTCGAGCATTGTTACATTGTTTTCCATTTCTGATTGTTTTATGATGTTTTGTATTTACTACTCAGCAGAGTTTGTGACCAAATACAGGGGGGGGGGCACCTTTTGCTTTGTGTCCCCCCCCCCCAAGACTTGTGCATGACTTGTATAAGTTTTAACCTGCTTTTGTTTTGTCAATTGATGCAATTTGGTTGTTTACAATGACACTCTCGATATTGTAGACTAGTAATGCTTCAATGAAAACAAATTGCCCCGTTACGATTAATCGACTGTGACTTATCCGTGGATACCAATTAATCAGCTGTTATATGCATATGTACAGTGTAATTGATGCATTTGTTAAAATATAAAGGTGTATTTCGTCAGTTATTTGAGATTATAACAAGTTAATGTATGCAGCATTCATTGGCTTAAATGTTTGAGTTAATTTTTATATAGATACACAATTAATGGGTATGATTTAAATGTAGAAATAGAATTAATGGGTTTAATTTAGCTTTTGATAATTAATGGGCTTGATTTTAACATAGAAACAGAATTAATGGGTTTGATTTTAACATAGATGTCAAATTAATCGGTTGGATTTTAACAGATTAAGAATTAATAGGTTTGATTTTAACCTAGATTTAGAATTAATAGGCTTGATTTTAACGTAGATGTACAATTAAGAGGCTTGATTTAAACAAAGAAACAGAATTAATGGGTGTGATATTAACGTAGACTTATAATCAATGAATTTCTAAATATCAAACACTTTTTGTAATATCTATTCTTACACTGGAAATCTATTTGAAAAAAATTTACAACTAAATCAACCACTCATTTAGATTTTCTCTAAATGTTGATTTATGTTTAAAAAAAGGAGGATGGGATAATAAACTGGATGAATCTTTAATATGAACATGAGGATGACGCATTCCAAGTCTGGCTTCATCAGAAACATGCTCAAGCATTTCTGGATCCTGTGAACATCATTCGTCTATCTGCACAGTTTACCATAGAGTAGAAACATGATTCTTCTTAGATGTGCTAATAACATGCACTGATAAGACATCTATATATCGAAAGCTAACTTTCATTAGATAGTTCGACAGTATCTACATTTCAGCGCCCACCATCCATATAATGTAACGAGAGAAATCGTCTGTTGCCTACAATGCCAAGCAAAAGCAATATACACAGGGTGGAACGATAGTTGTTGCCTTAAAGAAAACAACACTACAGCTTTATTGTAAAACTTTTATTGAAAAAAATCAATTCAGATAACTTGATTATGTAGTAGAACTGACATTGTTCAATGTAGCCATCTTCAGCCTCAATCACCGCTTCAATAGAGGTCCGGAACTGGAGCATGCCTTTTCCACAAGTGCTGGCAGGAGCTCGGCAGATGGTGGCGATCAGGCTGGCTTTGGTGCTGTGGGAGGTCATGTTGGTGATGTTCTCTACGTATGACCAAACTAATTAGTCCAGTGGGTTCAGGGTAAGGGAGGAGGGCGGCTGAGAGAAGGATACAAAGTCGTAGCACTCCTTCTGAAGCCAAGCCTGGGTCTCTTAGGACTTGTGGGCTGGCACCAAGTTCTTTTGCCACACCCAGGGTTTGCCAGCAGCCACCTGAGTTTCAAGTTCATTTTGAAGATGTAAGGTGGCATGATGAGCCCCTCACTTGACACAACACTAAAAACCATAGTAGTGACCGGACACTTCGTTGAGCTGTCCGGATTTGCATTTTGAGGGTGTTGGTAATGGTCCTGTTGCCAAAACATTGATCAATAGAGAGCATTAGTTGTTCAGTGGCGCATCTTCGATCTCGTTCATTAAACATTGTGTCACTTTCAGACATGATAGAAGGCTCCTATCGCTCTTACGATTTGTACACAATTGGCCAACTAGTAGATAGTCTGCAACAAATAAAGAAAATCGGTTTTCATCAAACGGAAATGGAATCATGTAGTCTTTTTTATCGCAACAATTTTATTGTTCCAACACGTAATAACAGTAATTCATATCCAGAGAAGATAGACAGTTTGACAGAAACCATCCACGAAAGCAACTATCCAGAGAGCATGGCATCTTCCAAGAAAACTGGATCACTTTAAACAACATCCGAAAAAAATTTGTAAACCATACGTGATGGGTTTGTCAGAAAAAAAAAAAAATCAAAGAATATGTAACCCATGTGATACAAGGACAGTATTAATGAGTGACTCAACTCTTCAAAATTATCTTGTCAAGCTACTCACTCCCATCCCCACTTATGGAAAATATTGTGACTGCCTCCCTGATCAAGAAATGCTGTGAACTTTTCCAATTTTCATTACCGACTCTACTTTTGTATAAGCAGCATTCTCTGAAGAGGTCTCTAATTACTTGTAACTGGCTGGCTGAAACATGCACATGAATGTGTAGCGACATATAAATGCTTATGTAAAATACATAAAAAAAAGTATATCTTACTGTACTTTGGTATGGAGCACTTTTGTAGGAGTCTCATTAAATTCATTGGGGTTTTTTACCTCTGAAAAATATTAACCTGGACTAATTATACATAGTAATAAGTAGTGATCTATGTTATTAGTATGTACGAGAACACAAGAATAAGGATAAGCTTAAAACTCCTAAAATTCATACGAGAATTTTCCGCAAGGATGCATGCCATAATGGATAAACATGCTAAGTAAGTATAAGTTCTAAGTGACAGTCTTCTGGAGGTTGAAAGTTCAATCCTCAGTGTGGGTGATACTAAATACAATTATGAATTACTTGAGACTGCTACCCAGTCGTGACTGACAGAATGAGAGTAATCTAACCCTGGATATTAAATAAAGTTTTAAAGTCTAATAAAAGAATTGATTCTGTTATTTAGACAGTGAGTCACGGGAAACGGATGTTTTTAGAACCCTCTTTGTTTTACTTGCATAGTTTTGTTTCTTTAAAAACATCCGTTATATATATATATATATATATATATATATATATATATATATATATATATATACCGGGTGAGTCATGGGAAACGGATGTTTTTTTAAAGAAAACAAAACTTTGCGAGAAGAGCTAGAAGCATTCTAAAAAACATCCGTTTCGCATGACTCACCCTGTATATTTTTCGTGTGCGCCAAGTTAATTGTATACAGATAGAATTTTTGTCCCCCCCCATTCTTTACATATTTATAAATAGAATAAATTTAGACTTGCTACGACGTAATGTATATATCTGATCCAATAGTGCTCAATGTTAATTATTTTGCATACATTTATAAAATATGTATTTTTGTTTTAGCAAGTATTACAATGCTTATGATATCGGAATTGACGTCATAGAATAGTTCATTATTCCAAGTAGTAGGGGTGCGTCCTCAACATATAGTTTTTAAATAATTTGTGTAATATATGTACATATATTATTTGAATACATATATTCCAGAGATGTACTATGATTTCATTGACATGGGTAAACCTTTACTGTTTAAAAAAAGGCCCTTAAAACTATTACAAATCCTCAGTGATTCACAGAATTAAAATAGTTGTTTTTATTTCGAAAAATCTAATCATGTGTTAGATGTTGTTTTTGAAATCTTATCGATAAATTTCCAGTGTATGGAGAGACACAGAAAGAAAAAATATTTAGAAATTCCATTATTCTCCCATTAAATTTTCAACTTATTATTGTCGCTCGTAAAATAGTTGAAAGCAAAGTAATTCTAACCTATTTTTATGTTTAGTCCAATATCTTTGTCGCTCAGTATATTATTTATTAGTTGTCATATTTGTGATCTAATCTGCTAAACTAAAGATGATGTGACAAGGAGATTCATACTTATATGGGACAAGAAGAAAGTAGCAACCTTAGAAGAAGTTAGCGTTTCCCAATGATGCTGAGTTAAACAGAACTGAGAGGAAAAACATAAAATTATAAAATCTTATGTACGACATGGAAAGAAACTAGAATCTTAGATCTTAGTCATTATGGCAGTAACCGGACGCATGAGAAGGAATTTCCAAAACTACCTGGTAGATATTCCCCATGAACCAAGTGCATGAGAAATGCAAACACTTGCACTTAAACGGATGGTTAAAATCTTAAAAAGATCTCGTGGTTTGAACATATTAGATAGCATGGGAATATCTGGCAGCTGGTAAGATGCTCCATCTCCAACTGAAACAAAATAAGAAAAAAAAAAATTAACATACGAGCATCTTTATCAGAAGAAAATTTTTTTTGTGTCACATATGTGTAGGACTGAAGTTGGGTTAAAGAGCCACCTACGTGCATATCTGCAAACTGAAGAGATGGCAAATTTCTATTAAGAAGTAACAACCGTCATAATAGCCATTAATATTGATAATGGACAATTATCAAAGTCGATTAATCGTTGAAACTGGGCAAGTATCTGCTGGTTAGAATTGGTGCTGTCTGATTCGGAATAATTTCTGTGTTTTGGTATCTGTTGGCTTTATTGATTCACAATATTTCAATGTTGTCTCTCTCTCTCTCTCTCTCTCTCTCTCTATATATATATATATATATATATATATATATATATATATATATTTCTCTCTATGTGTGGGCGTGCTAATTTATGTTTCCGTCATCTGAGCTCTTCTGGTTATTGGTGTCCTTATAAATGTACATATGTACAAGTATGTTTGTGTGTATGGCATTGCCAGATTCTATTTGGTTGTTCAACACCTGCATGCGTTTTCGGCTGCCCTAACCAAGCTTAGAAAATATTTTTTAAACCTTTTTTACATTTAAAAATGTTGTTTTTTTTTTGTTTTTTTTTCTATTAATTAATATTTTGTAGAAAAGAATGTTTCAAATAAAATCCAGTACCAAATTTCTTGCTTGGAAAATATCCTTATCTAAAATGTCTTTATCTTCATTTTCGTCATTTTCTTTGTTTTCATCTTCACTTCTTCCTATTTGTATTCTTTTTCCTTTCCTATTATGCTCTTCATCTCCTATCCCTCCCTCTCTCTCTTCGATCCGCTCTCTCTCTCTTCGATCCGCTCTCTCTCTCTTCGATCCGCTCTCTCTCTCTTCGATCCGCTCTCTCTCTCTTCGATCCGCTCTCTCTCTCTTCGATCCGCTCTCTCTCTTCGATCCGCTCCCTCTCTCTCTCTTCGATCCGCTCCCTCTCTCTCTCTTCGATCCGCTCCCTCTCTCTCTCTTCGATCCGCTCCCTCTCTCTCTCTTCGATCCGCTCCCTCTCTCTCTCTTCGATCCGCTCCCTCTCTCTCTCTTCGATCCGCTCCCTCTCTCTCTCTTCGATCCGCTCCCTCTCTCTCTCTTCGATCCGCTCCCTCTCTCTCTCTTCGATCCGCTCCCTCTCTCTCTCTTCGATCCGCTCCCTCTCTCTCTCTTCGATCCGCTCTCTCTCTCTCTCTCTCTCTTCGATCCGCTCTCTCTCTCTCTCTCTCTTCGATCCGCTCTCTCTCTCTCTCTCTCTTCGATCCGCTCTCTCTCTCTCTCTTCGATCCGCTCTCTCTCTCTCTCTCTCTTCGATCCGCTCTCTCTCTCTCTCTCTCTTCGATCCGCTCTCTCTCTCTCTCTCTCTTCGATCCGCTCTCTCTCTCTCTCTCTCTTCGATCCGCTCTCTCTCTCTCTCTTCGATCCGCTCTCTCTCTCTCTCTTCGATCCGCTCTCTCTCTCTCTCTTCGATCCGCTCTCTCTCTCTTCGATCCGCTCTCTCTCTCTTCGATCCGCTCTCTCTCTCTCTCTCTCTCTTCGATCCGCTCTCTCTCTCTCTCTTCGATCCGCTCTCTCTCTCTCTCTTCGATCCGCTCTCTCTCTCTCTCTTCGATCCGCTCTCTCTCTCTCTCTCTCTCTTCGATCCGCTCTCTCTCTCTCTCTTCGATCCGCTCTCTCTCTCTCTCTTCGATCCGCTCTCTCTCTCTCTCTTCGATCCGCTCTCTCTCTCTCTCTTCGATCCGCTCTCTCTCTTCGATCCGCTCTCTCTCTCTCTCTTCGATCCGCTCTCTCTCTCTTCGATCCGCTCTCTCTCTCTCTCTTCGATCCGCTCTCTCTCTCTCTCTTCGATCCGCTCTCTCTCTCTCTCTTCGATCCGCTCTCTCTCTCTCTCTCTTCGATCCGCTCTCTCTCTCTCTCTTCGATCCGCTCTCTCTCTCTCTCTTCGATCCGCTCTCTCTCTCTCTCTTTGATCCGCTCTCTCTCTCTCTCTCTCTCTTCGATCCGCTCTCTCTCTCTCTCTCTCTTCGATCCGCTCTCTCTCTCTTCGATCCGCTCTCTCTCTCTTTGATCCGCTCTCTCTCTCTCTCTTCGATCCGCTCTCTCTCTCTCTCTCTCTCTTCGATCCGCTCTCTCTCTCTCTCTTCGATCCGCTCTCTCTCTCTCTCTTCGATCCGCTCTCTCTCTCTCTCTTCGATCCGCTCTCTCTCTATCTCTCTCTCTCTTCGATCCACTCTCTCTATCCGATCCACTCTCTCTCTCTTCAATCCTTTGTCTTTCTCTCTTCGATCCTCTCTTTTTTCGTTCTTCTCTTTCTCCCTCTCCTGTTTCTCATTCTTCCACACCCCACATATCACATCTTCAATTTTCTTTATCATTTATTCCACACAATTTAAAATTCCAGATTTTTTCTCCAAATAATAAAACCCAACAAAACGTTTATTTTAACCATTTTTTTTAAATCTTTTTTTAACTCTAACATCGGTTATGGCAAGATTTCCCAATTTAAAAATCTCAGTTTTTGAATAGTCCAATTTTACAGTTGCTCACGACTTCAATGTTCAGAAAATCTTGAAATCTCCGTGCAATTTCAATAATACCTTTTTGTGTGTTTTTGGTTTTTATTTTTTTTTTTTTTAGTTTCAATTTTTCTTAAGACGAGAAAACATCACAACTTTTGGTGGCCATGTTTGTTTGTTTCACTCATCAAATGTTGTATTACAAAACAACGCTCAGCATTATGAAGGCTTAGATTTGCCAACCTCATATTCCTTCCTTTTCTAATTTGGGAAATTATGTAATATTGAAAACCAGTTGTCTCGACCTGATAATGCCTGGGAGTCTTTTTTACTTTTATTATTTCCTTACAGGATCCCATGGAAATTTCACGACCATAATTTACTCTTAGTAATAGTATTTCTTTTAAAATGTCTATCAGGGTCAAAATAAAATATTCTTCTTTCAGGCCTTGTCCAGAATTCCTTTTATTTTCAAAAATAAAAAATTAAAGAAAAATCTGTATGACGAAATGAAAATATCATATTCCAAAAATCACGTAAATTGATCAAGTAGTTTTCTTTTCTAAAGAAAATAATTTTCAAACAATTAATTGGAATTCCTAGGTATTACAACAAAAATCTCATTACTTATCTCCTTTTATGTCTTGTGATTGTTTTCAAAATGATTGACACAAGAAAATTTGATTTTCTTAAAAATAAAACTATTTGATTAATTTACATAATTTTTGGAATATGACATCACGGATATGTACATCATACAGATTTTCCTTTATTTTTGTTTTGATAGAGGGGAAATCTTGACAAGAACCCTTTCTTCTTTTGTAAAAATAATTATGATTGTCAGCTAAATAAAACATGTTTCTTCATCTATGTGGAATTGTAACAATGTTTTTTTTTAACAATATATAATTTCTGTCTGGCCTTTTTCTTTAGTGGCCTCAAACAACATTATCTAAAACTGCATTTAAGGTAATATTTAAAAAAAGAAAATACTAGTTCATTACAGAAATTTATGGCCTTTCTAGAGTTTTTAGTTTTTGTTTTATAGTCATGTTTACCTTCAACTAAGGCATATTGCCACTTGAATATAAGGGGAGACTATTTGGGACCATATTTCCGGGATATGAGTGAGATGTCAGTTCACATTACATTAAAACTTCTGCATGTCAGTACAGTCATGAAAGCGGGCAACAGGGAAGGAGTTCCAAAGTCCAGCAGTTTGATGGAAGAAGCTGTTTGAGTAGAAGGCTTTTCAGCATCTAGGGACCTCTAAAGTGAAGAGGTGGGATTTTGTTTCTAAACAGGTTTGTCAGGACTATGTATGTTGAGTTCATCAGAGCACATTCCATAAAATACTTGTAAAACAGATGCAGCGATGCAACATTGAGGTGATGAAACATGGTTTGAAAATAGACAGTGCAGACCTTTCTGATTATTGGAATATTTTTGCTACAATTGGATTATTTATTAAAAAAATTTATACTTTTTTTTTAATAGTGGTTTAATCATTAAAAAAAAACACACACAGCAGTAGCGTATTTCCTGTTAAAAAAAGTTAATGAAAAAAAACAAAAAAAACAAACAGTAACCCCCATCCCCACCCCGGAAAGAAATTTCTTATGACGTTTTTTTGTTTTTTTTTTATTATTATTTTTAAAATATTTTTTATTTTTTTGTTTAAAAAAAAAATTTTTTCTTTTTAATTTTTCTTTATTTTTTTATTTATTTACAAATTCTTTTAAATTTTTTTTTAATTAAATTTTTTTTCTTTTTAATTTTTCTTTATTTTTTATTTATTTACAAATTCTTTTAAATTTTTTTTTAATTAAATTTTTTTTATTGATTCTTTTGAACTGTTACAGAATAGTTTTTCGTCTTGACATCCACAATTATGGTGGCATATCCGTGTAACACTCTGCTAACAGCACCACACTAACTACCATAACCTCTGCCCGCCTTCAGCTCGCCACTTCACTCGTACTATTGCGCATCCGGCCACTTTGAACGCTTTCTAACATAATCTCACTGATTTTGGATTTTTTAAGTTTCGAGTATGTGAAACTGTTTTGGTTTTGTAGCTTGGGACAGGAAGATTGGCCACTAGACGTCCTTCTTTTCATATCTTTATCTTGGAATAAACTTTGTTTCAGTCCCAAAATTATGTCCGAAAAATGTTACACATTGGAGCATGAAAATAAAAACAGCTATCTTGAAAATAAACTGATTATACGTGATCAGTTTGTGTCTCATTATTAGGGTTTTTGCTCCTGAAGGAGGAACTTCTCTCTGATTTCCTTCCCTCTGGCACAAATAGAACCCAGTTAGCAGTCAAAATCCTCTCTATTATTCTTTCTTTCTATTGTCTTGGTGTCCATTCTGTTGCTTTAGATGTCCACCTGCTGTCTGCAGATCTTGAAATGATGACTTGTTCATCTAAGTTTAGTTGTTTGTATGGTGGTGGTGGTGGTGGTGGTGATGATGTTTACTGCAGTTTGCTATCTGATCCAGGTATTTCTGTTCCTTTTGCATAAACTTATGCCAAGAAAAAAAAAACCATTAGGTCACCCTTAGTTATTTTAACTTTTTTTAGTGCTTGTTGAGATACAGTCAAATTGATTTTTTTTAAATATATCGTTTTAAACAAAAACAATATTACATACTTAATTGTCATGTCGAAAATTGTAATAAATCCATAAAAAAAAAATCAAGTAGAACGACTGTTAAGTTTTTTGGTTAAAAAACGAACAAACAAATCTATCGCTGTAGACAACAAATATTGCAGCCAATCTAAAATGTTTCAGAGTTATGCCCCCTGTGTGTAGACTTATACTGTCTACTTTACAACGTCTAAGAAAAATACAATTTTCCCCAAAAATTACTTTTTACTATAAATAATTTTATACTTAATGATTTTCCGTAATTTTGGGATATGATACTATTTTTAACTGGACAATTAAAGTACGTAATATTGTTTTTGGTTTCAGCAACATATTTTAAAAAATCGATCTGCCGACTGTATCTTAACGAGTACCTAAAAAAAAACAAAAAAAAATGTGAGAGCATTCATTTCTATATCTAATTTCTCTGACTTTTTTTTAAATTCAATTGTTTCATATTTTTTTTTCATCGTGTCGTTATTTATTTTATTTTTCTTAGAAGTCAACTGCGTATTTATCCATGCCTATCTTGAAAGTTAAAAAAAAACACAAACTTTTCTATCCAAAACTGAACTTGCTTTTACCAACAATACAAACAAGCAAACAAAAAATGTCCCCCATCCTTTTTTTTAATTATTATTTAGAAAGCGATCACCTCTTTCCCTGCGAACTTTCCAGTGCACAGGTAGCAGTATCAGAATTTTTGTAGGAATTTTTGACACCCCTAACACGAAACTGCGAATACAATATAAAAATCTCGTAATTTCTCTGTTAAAAGTGGGTTATTTATTTTCTTTATGGATTATACTTCCAAAATAAACTATTACAGTTGTTTTAAAAGTAATAAAAATATTTTTATTTTTTTTTTAAACAGTAATGAATTTTCCGAACTCAATATTTTTAAATTTTTAAACTCAATATTTTTAAATTTTTAAATTTTAAAAATCTATCAAAATTTTTCTATTGATTCTATTTTTACGATATTTTCAGGGTCAATGTGAAATTTTATGTTCTTTCCAATAAACCGAATATAATATTTTAGACAAACGTTTTTTTTTTTTTATTCACGGTTCCCCCCCCCCCAGTGTCTATTACAAAGAAAATACTTAATTTAGTCTCGGATAAGTACATAATTATTTACTCACAAATTGAAGAGAAAAGGTCAATACATAATATATTCAAATTTTAAAAAAAACGGACTTCGTGTTCTTGTAGAATTTTACCTGTAAAGTTTGAAGTTTAAAACCTTTTTTTAAACCACGTTATTTGTTTTTTCTTTTTTCTTTTTTTTTTTTTTAATGGAACCTTGGTCCTTGCTCCTTTAATTGAAAAAAAAATTAGGGCTTGAATTACATTTTTCGAGGAGTTATAAGCTTGGAAAGACAGGGGGTCGAATAATTCACGCCTCCAATTTTGTAAATGTCTAAAAATAATTAATTTCGACTCGGATAAGTACATAATTATTTACTCACAAATTGAAGAGAAAAGGTCAATACATAATATATTCAAATTTAAAAAAAAACGGACATCGTGTTCTCGTCGAATTTTACCTGTAAAGTCCGAAGTTTAAAACCTTTTTAAAAAAAAAACACGTTTTTTTTTTTTTTTTTTTTTTTTTTTAATGAAATCTTGGTCCTTGCTCCTTTAATTGAAAAAAAAAATTAGGGCTTGAATTGCATTTTTCGAGGAGTTATAAGCTTGGAAAGATGGGGTGGAATTATTCGCTATTTTCACAAAAAATTCTGATACTGCTAGTGCACAGGACACTTTCCTGATTATAGTGTCACCATCATCATCATCATCATCATCTTATAAAGCTCGCTTCGATATCGGTGATTCAAGCCAGCCACCCACTCACGTGTAACCAAATTTGTAACCTCGTATTTCTCTACGAACAATTCTCCAGGAAACCCTTTTCTTTTCTTCGGATGATGTTGTCAGTCATTAGATGCGACGCAGAAACAATGCGCCTATGTTTGAATAAATGTGCTGCCGATTGTTCTTTTTGTTTAAGACGAGTGTATCGTCTGCCTCGATCTGAAGACAAAACAAAAAAAAATTCCCCTTTTCTAATATAATTCTTAACGTGGAGCAGCCTTTTCTTATCGGCTTTTGAAAAAAAAAAAAAAAAAAAAAATTGTTTCATTTAATTCTAATTTTTATTTTTTGTTTCAATACAAGGCAATACCTATAAAAGGCCTGGCAGTTGTGCTACTGAAGTGTATGACTTGGAAAAAATTATGTGCAAAACCAAATTGTCGATAATATTTATCAAGAATATTTTCAACAAACGAAATTATTTTTCAGAACAAGTTGAGTTCTATTAATGATGAACCAGTTCGAATATTTTTCCTGATTCCGATAACAATCCATTTTTATGATCTAGAGATTTTTGTTTTACTCATAGTTTAAAAACAATCTATATATTCATACTGTAGTACCTTTTAATATACGTACGTCACGGTTTCCAGATTATAAATTATTCAATCGGGAGATCCTATTTATTAAAAAAGGAGAATAGAAGGTGATGACATACTACAAACATTAAATTAGTATATAGATATACGCTAATTTAATGTTTGTAGTATGTTATCATTTGCTATTCTCCCAATCACCAAAGACGCAGTGTAAAAATAAGAATGATGCTGCTTTTGGGCCGTACGTAAAACTGAAATATACCTTCTTCATCTTCTGTTTGGATTAAAAGGTAGTATCTGTTCTGTCTAAAGATGGTATTTCCATTCGTGCCGGACATTCATACAATGGAAATATGTCACAGACTCCTATAAGGATATTGGAGATAAACTGTAATAACCAGATATATTCTGACACTACATTAACCAGATTACTTAGATAAATATTTTTACAGTTTTAACAAAAGGGCTACAATAATATAGTGGTGTCTTCATTCATGCTGAACGTCCACAGAATGCCCAGCAGCAATATATTACATATGAAAGATGCTGCTGTGGAATTTCCACAGGTTCTGCTAGTATTTATGATTTTATCATTATCATTTATCAGTGGAAAAATAAATTTTAAAAAATATTGACTTAAAAAACTAGATTTCTGAATGGGAAATACTGTTCAAATTTTTCTAATATCGATTTCAATACTTCCAAGAAGTTCCAATTCTTGATTTTGATTAATCGTCTCAACACTGCTCTCTATATTTAATAAAATTGTTTGACACCCCCACCCCCCTTATGTATATCCTATCTTTTTGTGATATACACATTATTTTCTGTTTGTCAAATATTTATTTATTTATATGTTTATTGAAATCACATTAAATCAATTTTTAAAATCTTGTTTAAAAAAATAATTTATGTAATTAAATCTATCAGAATGCATTTTGGTTTCTTTATAAACAAGTAAGCAGCTATTTTTAATTTTTTTTTCATTAATATTGAAAATATATTAAAATTTTTTAAAATGTTTAACCCTTTGAAATTTGAAAGTGATTTGGAAGTGTTGAAGCTTTCAAATAAAAAGTAATTTAAACTTGCTTTAAAATTCTTAGCTATTGCAAGTTTTGGAAGCTTTTACGTTTAGTTATTTTATAAATAGGAAGATGTGTTATTAACAAGTTATCTGAACTGCAAATTGCTGAAGACCAATGAGTCAAACAAGCTGTAACAAAGGAAGCAGAGAAAAAGAACAAAAAACAGACAATTCTTAAAAAACACATGCTGTAGCATCAATCTGGACACTCGCAACACCGTAAATACCGAAATCCAATGCGAGGGTTGCATTGCCTATGAAAATGTACCTTAGTTCCTATTTACAATAGAACAGATACTACACTTTGATCTTGACCCGAAGGCTACCTTAGTTGCTCGACATTTGATCTCTTATCATTTCTGTAATCGCATAGTAAAAAAAAAAAAAAAAAAAAGAAAAAAAAAATTCTCAAAATAAAGCAATTATAAAAATTTACAAAGCAAAAAAAGTGTATACTGAATTTTCACAGTCGGAAATGACTCGGCAAAAAAAAAAAAAAAAAAAAAAAAAAAAAAGAAAGGTTCACTTACTAATTGTCTACAAATTACTAAGCAAATGTAATAATTTAGATTCGCACATGTTTGCTTCCAGTTTTGGACTGTAGTTGCATGGCGGGCAGGCCTGTTATAGGAATTACATTTTGTTTCAAATCATATTTGTTTCTGCTAGTTCTTCTAGTTTATGGCCCAAACTATTTCTTTGAAGAGACAAAACTCTCAAGAGTAAAACTCCTCAAAAAAAGAAAATGAACTGTTTTTTTTTTTTCTAGAGCTAACCTATTGCTTATTGACGATTTTTAGTCTCTTTGTCTCTTTTTTCTATATATATATGCTCCTTCTCTCTTAGCTTTATCTCTCTTTATTCTCTCTCCCCATCTCTAATATCTCTCTCTTTCTTGTCTCTCTCTCTTTCTTGTCTCTCTCTCTCTCTTTCTTGTCTCTCTCTCTCTCTTTCTTGTCTCTCTCTCTCTCTCTTTCTTGTCTCTCTCTCTCTCTCTTTCTTGTCTCTCTCTCTCTCTTTCTTGTCTCTCTCTCTCTCTCTTTCTTGTCTCTCTCTCTCTCTCTTGTCTCTCTCTCTCTCTCTTTCTTGTCTCTCTCTCTCTCTTTCTTGTCTCTCTCTCTCTCTTTCTTGTCTCTCTCTCTCTTTCTTGTCTCTCTCTCTCTTTCTTGTCTCTCTCTCTCTTTCTTGTCTCTCTCTCTTGTCTCTCTCTCTCTCTTTCTTGTCTCTCTCTCTCTCTTTCTTGTCTCTCTCTCTCTTTCTTGTCTCTCTCTCTCTTTCTTGTCTCTCTCTCTCTCTTTCTTGTCTCTCTCTCTCTTTCTTGTCTCTCTCTCTCTTTCTTGTCTCTCTCTCTCTTTCTTGTCTCTCTCTCTCTCTTGTCTCTCTCTCTCTTTCTTGTCTCTCTCTCTCTTTCTTGTCTCTCTCTCTCTTTCTTGTCTCTCTCTCTCTTTCTTGTCTCTCTCTCTCTTTCTTGTCTCTCTCTCTTTCTAGTCTTTCTCTCTTTCTTGTCTCTCTCTCTCTCTTTCTTGTCTCTCTTTCTCTTTCTTGTCTCTCTCTCTCTTTCTAGTCTTTCTCTCTTTCTTGTCTCTCTTTCTCTTTCTTGTCTCTCTCTCTTTCTTGTCTCTCTTTCTCTTTCTTGTCTCTCTCTCTTTCTTGTCTCTCTCTCTCTTTCTTGTCTCTCTCTCTCTCTAGTCTTTCTCTCTCTCTAGTCTTTCTCTCTCTCTAGTCTCTCTCTCTCTAATCTCTCTCGTCTCTCTCTCTCTCTTTAGTCTCTCTCTAATCTCTCTCTCTCTCTCTTTAGTCTCTCTCTCTCTCTTTAGTCTCTCTCTCTCTCTTTAGTCTCTCTCTCTCTCTTTAGTCTCTCTCTCTCTCTCTTTAGTCTCTCTCTCTCTCTTTAGTCTCTCTCTCTCTCTCTCTTTAGTCTCTCTCTCTCTTTAGTCTCTCTCTCTCTTTAGTCTCTCTCTCTCTTTAGTCTCTCTCTCTCTTTAGTCTCTCTCTCTCTTTAGTCTCTCTCTCTCTCTCTTTAGTCTCTCTCTCTCTCTTTAGTCTCTCTCTCTCTCTCTTTAGTCTCTCTCTCTCTCTCTTTAGTCTCTCTCTCTCTTTAGTCTCTCTCTCTCTTTAGTCTCTCTCTCTCTCTCTCTAGTCTCTCTCTCTCTCTCTCTCTAGTCTTTCTCTCTATCTCTAGTCTCTCTCTAGTCTTTCTCTCTATCTCTAGTCTCTCTCTAGTCTTTCTCTATATAGTCTCTCTCTCTATATATATATATAGTCTCTCTCTCTCTAGTCTCTCTATATATATAGTCTCTCTAGTCTCTCTCTCTCTCTAGTCTCTCTCTCTCTCTAGTCTCTCTCTCTCTCTCTAGTCTCTCTCTCTCTCTAGTCTCTAGTCTCTCTCTCTCTCTAGTCTCTCTCTCTCTCAGTCTCTCTGGTACTTGTAAGATTTTAATTGGATATTATTACTACTGATTGTTAAATAGAATCCAACTGTTTTTATTAACCTATTTTTTTATTTTTTTTATTTTTATTTTTACAATCTTATGAAAATTACATTCAATTGTGTGTGTGTGTGTGTGTGTGTGTGTGTGTGTGTGTGTGTGTGTGTGTGTGTGTGTGTGTGTGTGCATTTAGGTGCAAGAGTGTGCACGCACCTGTATGTGTGCGTGTGTATGTCTCCATTTGTTGCATGATCTTTTCATTGTTTTTTTTGTGTGTGTTTTTGAATTAAACGCGTATGTCCCGGACGATCATCTCCGCCGGTCGCTATCTTAAAAAAAAAAAAAAAAAAAACCGAACCATTCTGACTTTTAATGACGAAAATCGCATGCTGCATGCTCCTTTTATTTCTAGGAGTCTGATAGGTTGGATTTCAGGGCAGGTTCTGGCTTGACACCAATTGCTGGCCGCAAGAACAAGCGAGCTTCATCTGTGCACAAGTCAAATTCATTCAGCGTAAGTGTCTCCTCCTCATCATCATCCTCCACATATCTTCTTTCCTCCTCCCTTTAGAAAGAATCCCTCCCCCATTCTTTTTTAAATTCATTTTCATTTTTTTTTTTTTTTGTAATACACTGTCCACAACATATATGCTTTATATATATATATATATATATATATATATATATATATATATATATATATATTTTTTAGAAGTTTAGATAAGATAAGCTATAGGATAGACAGATGAGATAGATTGGCTGAAGAGAGCTTGATATTGAGACCGAAAACGATTTTCTAATATCAGGTTTGAAACCGTCGGTACCGATGGCTTATCTTAGCTAAACTTCTGAAAATAAAAAAAAAATGTAAATATTATGCTCTTATTTTGAAAAATTTTTCCTTACAATACAGCACTCTGCTGGAATTCTTTTTTCCTAAAACTATAACTAAGTGTATATATATATATATATATATATATATATATAAATCTAACAATATAAAAATATACTTAAGTAAGCAAGCTACATGGGAATGTTTTTCATTCTTAAAGAAAAATTCTTTGGACAGAAGGAAATGATAACTCATTGTATGAAGGAGAGAAATATGAAATCGGGTAAAAAAAAAAAAAATTAAAAAACTAAGGGCACTGATTTATTAGGAGTTGGTATAGGCACAGGTTAACTATAAAAACATTCTTAAAATGTAAATCTGTTATTAGATTGATGAATTCAATTCTGAAATTAAACAAACATTTCTGTGTAGCTTACTTGCCATGCGTAGATTTTTATACTAGTACTAAGCTCTACTTACATATTGCGCACTCTTGAAGCATGTACTGATAATATACACATGTATACACACACACATATATATATGAAATAATAGTTTATATATATATATAAAATAGTAATGTGTGTAAAGGTACGCATATATATATATATATATATATATATATATATATATATATATATATATATATATATATATGAAATAGTAATATATGAATATCTGATAGAATATGTAGGAAAGGTTAAACAAAGGACATTTTATGTCGACCAAGAAATAATATAAACAGTCATCCTTTTTTTCAGATTTAATATTTTGTTTCATTTATGAAACGTTGTCAAGAATAGCATTTATTGTACAGTCAGATTAAATATACAAAAAAAAAATTAAAGTGGCAGTGAAACACAAGCTCAAAAAGCAGCATGGCTAAAGTGAACAAATGCTGGACAAAGTTTCATAACTGGAACGAAATACTGAAATTACAGAAAGCATGACTGTTAACTTATTTTGTTCTGTATAGCTCGATCTTTTTCTTATATCTATACCTACTTGTAGAAGTTTAAATGGAAAACTTGGATATTCCAAAACAAACTCATAAAGTAGTTATTATTAAAAGACTTCATCAGTAATTAAATGAATTTTTTATTTATGTTTTTGCTTTTTAGAAAATCCAACCCTATTTTGTACAAATAAACTTTGTCTGCTTTGTCCACCAAGTTTCAATCCCGAATGTCCAGCAGTCTTTGTCATTCAATGATTTGCATATCTGGATATGACATGCAAAATTGCCAATAACTCTTAGACATGCCTCTCTCTCTTGGCATGTTCATGATTTTGGCCGTGACGGCTCGCTTCAGTTCAAGTATTGTCTGTAAATTATTTTGGTATATGTTATCTTTAAGATAATGACTGATAAAATTTTATAGGAGGTTCTAGTCTGGTGTATGCATGTGCAGCCCATTAAGGATCACACCTTTTACTGATAAGACGATCACTAAAGTGTTTCCACAATCATTTCAATAAATTATCCTGTTGAAATTTTTGTTAATTTCTCCATTTGCTTAAGTTTTCCCAAAATTCCTTATCGATTGCTATGTAGTGCTCAGTATTAATCAATGCAGAGGCAATCATTTGGAACATGATTAAAAACAAAATTTCTGTTGGATGTTTATAAACGCAAATCAATGGACAAATCTATTATGTTTTTCTTTTGTTTTTTTTACTGATGAGTCGCCACTTATTATGGCCTAAAGACCACTCAAGGGTAAGAGTTAATGAATGTAAGGTGGTATTGTAGTAATCGTTAACGGTGTGAATTGGGTAGAATTTGATTATTTATGGGGACGGCTCAACAATAACTTGTTTAGATTAGATTTGAAGGCTATTATGTTATATTTAACCGGGAAGCAAGTCAGCAGAACAGTATTCCACAGGCAGGCAGTTCTGGGAAAGAAGCTTTGTTCATAGAATCTGCGTTTAAAATTAGGCACAGATAAAGAGTGAGAGAAATCATATATAGTAGTTGTAGCTAATTGAGTGTTTTTTAATGAAAGTTTGGCAAGAGGGGATCATAGATTAGAGTTCAGTCGAGTACTTGCCATGAAAATAATGATAGAGCAAAGACAGACTTGCAATGTCTCTTCTGTGGGAAAGAGGTTGCAGGAAAGAGAAAAGGTTTTGAAGCCTGTTTTGAACTCTGTCAAGGCTGGAAATCTGAAGTCTTTTAATGATAAAAACCAAATATTGAAATCTTGTGCGAGTTTATTTGATTGTATTGGTATATCTGCTTTTTCCATTTCATCTTTATATTTTAAGGATGCAGGGTTTAGCTGATATAAGCAGTGTTAAACTTCAAACAATATATAAATACCAGTATTTATATAGAGATAATTTAATCCCAACTGAATAAAAAAGCTAAATACGCAATAGAGAGTAGAGCTTATAACAAAGAAAATGAAAACTGTAAGTTGAAATTTACAACCAGTATTCTTTGACTGAATACTTCAAAAAACAATTTACAAAATTTACATTTGTAAATTGATTTTTGGAGTATTCAGTTGAACAATAAATTTGGATTGTGAATTTCAACTTGGGTTTAATTTTCTTTCTCTTATATATATATATATATATATATATATATATATATTAATGCCTTATGATTAAACAGAAAGTCAGTTTAAAGCTCAATAGTACTTTGAATACTAGAGTTCAAATTATAACAAGGTAGTAGAGTCCTAGTTTTTTGTTTAAAGCATTTTCTTTTATTGTTTCCATTTTTTTTTTTTTTTTTGTTAAATAATTGTTCAACCCACTTGCATCATCATGGTGCAATACAGTGATATAACAAAATCGGCCAATCTGAAAATTTTTTTTTTTTTTTTTTTTTTTTTTTACTGAAGAAAAATATTTTTCGTAAATATTTTTTGTTAGGATTGTCCTTTTTGATTGTATTGACTCCCACCAATTAGACATACTTTAGTTTTATAGTAAGTGAGGAAAAAATGATTTACTATGATTGGAACGATCGTATTTAAAAATATTTTTCACAAGTGCTTTAAACAGAAAGCTGTTACTTCATTCTATAATATATAATATTCCCATTTTCAGTCAATAAAAATAAGGAACAATGGTGGCAGTGCATAGCATCTTCTACTTATTTTTATCCATATTTGAAATAGAAGTTAAATACATTTTTGGTTTATAAATTCTTTGATTGAATTGTATTTCTGTTTCACAATTTTCTGTAGACAATCAGTACAATTATATTTTTTTATGTTTATTTAATTTTTTTTTATTTTTCATATTTTTTGTGGAAATTTAAAATTTGTGATGAAAATTTTTCAAAATAATTATTTTAATCTTTAAAATGTATTTGTTAATATTGTTAAGATTGTAATTTCTCACACCTTGTATTTTTTGTTTTCAAACAAATTACTACTTTAATGCGAGAAATAATTTATCGGTTTTGTTTATTTTTTATTCTTTTAAAAAAAGGAAATATTTAAACTCTTTAAAATTATTTGGCTTAATTTTTTTTTTAAGTGGAAATATTTAAGTTTTGTAGTGAAAAAAAAAATATTTTTCATACAAATTTGCATAGTTTTTGAGTTCATGAAAATATTGAATTTAAAATTCTCTGAATTTTCTTTCCCCGCCCTTAAAAGAATTCAAATAAGTAGTCAATTGTTAGCACTGATAGGAATTTAAAAAATATTTAAATCGTAAGTAGTGAAGAAAAAAATTAAAACTTTTTTTTTTTAATTTTTTTTTTTTAGTATTTATGAATATATTAAAATATTGATTTTAAAGTTATTTGAATTTTCTCCCCCCCCCCCAAAAAAAAATGAAATCAAATAATCACCTACTGCCACCGATAGGAACTAAAAAAAAAAAATGTTTTCTTTAATCAAAAAATCCTTTTTATTTTCCTACAAATTCAGTATATTTTTGAAGCTGATAAATATAAAAAAATATTTTTTAAAAGTTTGGGGGGGGGGTTTCATATAATCTGATGTCAAACTTTCATTTTTTTTTTTTTTTATTATTATTTTACCATTAAATCATTTTTTCTTCATCTTCATCAAACACCCGCATAAATTGATCGTAGATACACAAATAAAATATTGTAAAGAAATTTTTGAAAAAAAATCACTTTTCTTTTTTTAATGATGATTTTTAAGCAACATTAATTTAAAAAATGTCACCTTCCTATTCTGATATCTTTTTAAAATATACTGTGATGTTTTTCAAATCTCAACAAGAATCATCCAAGATGGTGGTATCCCCCCCCCAAGACTTGTAATAATGTCCACCAAGTGTGTTAATATCAAATCCTTGTCATTATTTAGAAGATTAAAAAAATGTGAGGATAGAATGTGATATTTTTGAGGCCTATGACATACTTTTGGTTACAGACATGCAGACGAAAAATATATTTCAGTATTTTCATTATTTATTTTAATATTTTTATGGTATGTTTTTTGGAGGGTATATTTTTACTAAATGTTACTTTGCCAAAAAGTGAGCTGAAGTTAAAAAGAAGAAAATCTGACTCTACTATATAAAAAAAAATATATAAAAAACAAAACAAAAAAGAAATATTGATGAATCGCTCGTTCTTCTTCTTCTTGAGCTGCATTACTCACTAGTTTGAAATCTTTGTATGTAGTAAGAAACACTGATTACTTAGTCATCGCAATTTCTTCATTTAGTCTTTTATGATTGAACACTGTTTGATATTTTGTCTTCAGAGACGTAGAAATTGAATTGAAATCTTTACTCTGTGGACTGGAAATTTGTTCTGAACTAAATCGTATGAAAAGAATGTCATGTTGAGTGTGAATTATTTAATTCCATGAACCGGCAATCAAAATTGCGAAATTAAATCTTTTATTATGAATAAAATATTTAATTCTGCAATTTTCATTTATTAAAATTAAAATATTAAAATTCACAATTATACTATCATGTCTATTGTAATAGGGCTGCTGATACTAGTAGTAGCAGCAGCAGCAGTCACATTGCACATATGCAAATGACCAAGCCAGTGTCCAATACGATGTCACAGCTAAGGAAACAGCAGAGATAAAGAGATGTGTCCGGAAAAAGCATGTATTCGAGACACATGGGTGATGTTACAGCAGAGACGAAAAGTTGCACGTGGCCAGAGAAGCACGTGTTTGAGACATGAGTCTAATAATCTCACTATATGGAGCAAGAATAAATAAATTTTGTTCAGACTGAAACAGGAGACAAATTTCTTTCCTCTTCGTTTCCTCTGTTTCCTTTGCGATGAAGTCTACACATCAACAACATTACATTTTCTATTTGAACCTCCATGTTTCTAATGGTCAATTTGAACGATTAATTTATTTCACCTTCATAATATGATGTCACATTTGTCCAATAATGAATCAGAGCGTTGATATATAACATGGTAATGATTTAAGATTTTTTTTTAAATTTCACTCCACACAACGAACTTGCAATGGGAGTATATACCTGCCATCAAAATTGATGGAGAAAAAAAGTTAGTGACATCAAAAAATTAAAATGAAAGAAAGAAAACATCTCAAACTGAAATGTTTTTTAAAAAATCTCATTATGGAAATAAAGTGAGGGTTGTCTGACTTACTATTAGCTTTCTCAATTCTTTGAAATACTTGAAAGCAATACATCAGGCAGTTTTGTTTTTTCTTACTAATTTTATGACTATGCAGATACACCTGCATATGCAGACCGATTGATGGCAACCTTCTGTCTCATGAGACAATGGCATTCTGCATCTAGTCTGATGTACTGCAACATCTGTTGTGACTATAAAGTCGATGCTGGAGTTGCCTCTCCATATGCAGGCCTAGGCACGTGATAAAGAGACCTAGATTTGCCCAGTTACTAGGGTCCCCCTCTCAGTGTTGCAAAAAGTCCATCGAAAAAGCTAGCTAATACGATCGGAGCCAGTACAGTTGTAGGAGTTGCCAAAAAGGTGTTGCAGTGCTTCACCAAACTGCATACTAAGTTTTTGTGTTTACTCCCTTAGCCTTTGCCTTCTCTAAGGCAGTCGAGCTATTTTCCCATAACTTGTGAAAATTTGAAAATATTTCCAACTTTGACAAAAATAACGGAGATCTTCAGTGTAGTTATTGTTGTATCAAAATGTAAGTGAAATCCGTTAAGTGATTTCTCTTAAAAAGCGCTGGGCATAAGAAATGCGAATTTCCTGACTGTAAAAATTTGAACAAATTTCCAATTTTGATGAAAATAACAGATCCTGATGCAGACTAAGATGAAGATACAAACTTTGTTCCCATCATGCCTTTTTAAACAATCACATGATGAATAACCCCTTCCCACTTGTCGTGTACCGAGTCAAAGGTTATTGGTGGAAGGAAATACCCTGTCGCTGAATAAACAGTCTGGCAATGTGACTACATTGACAGCAAAATCCTACAATAGGCATTTGCAGATGGATGCGTGGGTGTCACAAATTTTTATATAATATCGACCTAAAGACCATCCTGTGTTTGGAGTTTCCTCCCTCAGTAACCCATTCATCCAATTCAGCATATACAACATCCAGCTCAATACACCTCAACCAACTCAACACATTTCATTCAGCTCAATATGCCTCATCCAACTCTATATACATCAATATCATATTCACACCATTTCAGTCAAGTAGCCTCTAACCTCCTCCAGCTCAGTATGCCTTATTCAATTCCCTGTCATATTCGCACCATTTCAACCCGTTTTAAAAAAAAAATGTTCAGTATCATAAGAACTTGTCTCCTCAAGTTTAAAAGAATACACTCCGAAGAACATAAGTCTTGGTGAATCAATAATTTTTATAATCTACAAAGGTTAATCAACATCTATGGGTGTTTGCATTTGTGTTACAGAAGATGAAGAAAATACATGCGTTACAATATAAGATAATTATATCCAACCACCGTAAATAATGGACTCTAGTTGCATCGTTATAAGTATTGCCTTGTCAATATTACATAAGATATTCAGATAATTCTTTTTTTTTTTTTTTTTTTTTTTTGTAACCGTTTTCAGTTTTAGTTTGCTTCTAACACATACACACATGAATACATACATGTGTATGTGTGCATATATATATATACACACACACACACACACACACACACACACTGTACTTTAGGGTAATTGCACCAACTAAAAAGAAGTGCTCTTTATATGCGTGGTTGGCAAAAGAGCACTTTTAGCTAGTTGGCACAATTACCCCAAAATATGGTGTGTGTGTGTGTGTGTGTGTGTGTGTATATATATATATATATATATATATGTTTTTAACTCATTTCAAAGTGTTTTTTAACATATTTTATTAACTGTTTGCTCATATTATAAGCTCTATTTCCTATTTGGTTTTATCGAGCTTTTACATCTGGCTGAGATAATTTTATAAATATTAATTCTTTAATATTTATAATATACGTTTATTTTTACCATCTTGGATTATTTTGGTAAATTTAATTGTAATTTTTATTATATATATATATATATATTAGTAAACATTCGAAAACCACAGATGTATTGATTTCACATTCATATTGTTTTATTGCCGATATGCTGCGTTTTACATTCTTACGTTTTTCATTGAATGGTAAAAATTCACCAAACAAATTTCAGAGACACAAGTTCCTCAAAAAAAAGAAAAAAAAAGAAAAAGGTTTTTGCCCCCCCCCTCTTTCCTTGGATTGAAAATGATAAATGGGAATTTTTAAAAATCATGAGAAAAATTTAAAAAAAAAAATCTTATAGTATATATTGAAACCTTCTGCAGATTTAAAAAAAAAAAAAAAAAAAAAAGAAGCATAATTCAGATCACAAAAAGAAAAAACTGTATTTTTTCCAAAGAACTTATATATGTCTCTGAAGAGTAGCTTGATTACTTTCTACCGTTCAATGAAACACGTGTAAGACAACATATCAGCAATAAAGCAGTATGAATGTTTGTTTCTAACACACATAAATACATGTATACACACGTGTGTGTGTGTGTATATATATATATATATATATATATATATATATCGGTAATAAACATTCCAAAGCCACAGAAGTATTTATTTCGCATTCACATAGTTATTGTCAAGTTTGGCAAACATCCCCACACACATGTGTGCATATCTATATATGTACGTGTGTGTACGTGTTCTTTTAGTAAATTTAGTGTTTTTCCTGTTTCTTACTCGCAGAACCTAATTCCGATATAGTCATATTATTTTGCTAGTCATATTTGTATCAGTTTACCAAAGTGCATGCGATAAGCTCTCCGCAAAGTTAAATGTTGAAGAATCAGTTGACCTCGGGTTACAGTAGAATTCCTTTTAATCTAATCGAATTGAACAATTCCTTGTTCTCTAATAATAATCTCGACCCCATCCATCCCCAATTTTTTTATGTATGATTTGTGGACTTTTTAAAAAAAAAATTTGTTGTTGTTTTCTTTAAATTGTTTTTTATTAATAACTATTTTGCTTTCCTTTCTTTTATATCCATTTTTTTTTCTTTTTCTAAAAATTAATTCTTACCAATTTTGTACTCAATTCTTTGTCATATTTGAGCCAGTCCATTATTGTTTTCTTGTGTTTTTCTTGACCTGTTTTTTTTTTTTTTTTTTTTTTTTTTATTACTCAAGCAACATTCTATGTAATCCTCTTTCCCTCCCTTTTCTTCTTCCTCTTTTTTCGTCCTCTTTTACTGTCTCCTTTTCCGACTCCCTTTCCTCTTTTCATTTAACCTCCTTTTTTTCTCATTTCCCTTCACATTTCCTTTCTCCTCCACACTTTCCCCCGCTCCTCTTTTATCCTCCTCCCCATTTTCGTCTTCCTATTTTTCCTTCCAAATGAGTCTTGAATATTTTCTTTCGTTAATTTAATAAAAATAAGTTGTGGGCAAAATATTAAATGAGATAATTTAAAACAAAATAGTCAAATTGACTTTTAATAATAATAATAAAAATCCATACACTTTTACATTTGTTTAGACGTACGTTATCACCAGTCACACCTTTTTTTTTTTTTAATGAGTTTATCTCCAAAGTGATTAAGAAATATTTTACGTTGCTAAGTATAAAATAGTTTACATTCGTTTTAAAATGAACTGTTCCAAAACGGAATTCGACTAAAACAATTTAAAAAATTATTTGCATTTTTTTTTTTCTTTTTAACTTAAATAAAGCAATATATTTAATTTATTTAAAGAATATTTAGCTGACAATGGCATTTACTTTTACAGAAGAAATAGTCAAGATAGAGCAAATAGTTTAGAAGGATAACTCCAAAATAACGCTAGTCCTTCTCTCTGCTTATCTCAGCATTGCTCCAAGACTAGACTTGCACAATACAAGGTGATTGCTCGACCCTTTTTAGTGGGTAATCACTTTTTTTATATTATTAATCTTAACAGATATTTATTTTTACGGAAATATTCTTAAAAAATAAACTATACAGGTAGTAAACAAGAGAGAGAGTCGAAAGTGAACTTTGTGTTTACTTTCGGCCACCTCATAACTCTTGCTTCTCTTATTTTGTCCTTTAGTCCTCATATTCCATGAGCCATGTTTCTGACAAAGGGGAAAGCATTGCTGCCTTCTGGGTCAATCTAGCTAAAATGTATCGTTGAGTACTTTTTTAAGCTGCTTGCATCCAGCGGTTTCATGTCTTGTTTGAGCGATTAAAAAGAACAACAAAAAAAAACAAATGAAATTGCCACAAGTTCTGCTAATAACTGATTATTTTTACTTCGTCAAAATGAAGCTACATTTTTTTTTTTTTTATTCTTTTAATTCATAATAATGAAAATCAGGAAGTAATCATTTTTGTAACAAGGAAAAGTATAAGAGCTCTTTTTTTTTTTTATGTTGACTTTGTTTCACTGGCGTGAGCGTTTCAATTTTTATGCTTTCTCGGTTTTTTCTTTAATCTTTATTGGTTGGGAGGAAAACCATAATTCAATTCTCTAATGCTGACCTGACCTGAGCTAAAATACACTAAACATTGATGTTTTGTTTTTACCCCCCCCCTTTCCATTTGCAAAACTCAATTATGTTCTGCAAAGTCAAAAACAAAAACAATTTTCCCATATAAAACCAAACCCCATGAATAAATACTTGTAGATATCAAGAACTTGGAGTGTAAAAACTTTTTTGAAAATTACTGGATTCATCATTAAATAACCTGAAAAGGGTTAGTACACTGTAAAGTAGAAAACAACCAAGCTAAACACCATGAATAAATATTTGAAGATATAAAGAACTTGAAGCATAAACACTTTTTGTTTTTAATTACTGGATTTCGCATTATATGCTGCACACACCAAGGAGAGTACTTATGGTTTTGTACCAAATTAAGGAATCGGGTTCATGTGGCATAGTTATGGTCAATGATATATCGGTAATATACAGCAATAATTTTAGATTTTAAATAAAATCATTGAAAATGCAAATACAATGTAATAAAAAAAAAAAAAATTGTATGCGTAGGCATAATATTAAGAGTATTCGATAATGGACCGACAGACCAAGGGTTCAATCTTCAGTACAGTCATATCAAAAATTTTTAAAAATGGCACTTGATATCCCCTTGTTAAACACTCAGCATCATAACATAGGATCAAGGATAAGTGGAGTAACTACAGAAAAAAAGTTATGCCCTCCCCTACACCTTGGTGTAGTAATTAATGAAAAGGTAACCTTCGGGTTACCCTCCACTATAGTCAACCACTTTTTACTTTGCTTAAACGTAGGTGGTGACATAGTTTTGTTTACACACACCATATCTGCATTATAATAAGATTATTATTATTAATTATGAGTTTAAATTATTTGCCCAGATACGTTAGAGTTTTTCTGATTAAAAAAGAAAAATGGTTACCTGTTCTATGCAGACTCTTTGTCCTTTCATAACCCTAATCCATTTCTTTTTGTCCACATCTCCCCTTTATCTCTCGCCTGTTATATCATTTCTGGCCAAATTTAATTAGAATGTTGCTTTGGTTCATTCCAAGTTTGTGTTTTTATGTTGTTGTTTTTTTGTTTTTGTTTTTTTCAGCGTCATTTGCTAAGGTGATGTTAAACTATATCCTCATCAACAATTTACAAAAGTTTTTTTAGTTAATATAAAAAAAAAATAATTTTATTACATTGAAAAGAAGAAAAAAAAAAACGATTTTGTTGGTATTATTTGGATTATTGGTTTCATCTTGAGTACTATGTTCACAACATTTTGGTTGATATATCCTCCAACCTTCTCCAGATGCATCTTGTTGAACTAAGTAATCTGCACAGAACAATCCTTTATTAAACCTTGGGAGTAATAAGTTCTTGTCCTCTCAGCCATGATTTGGTAGAAGCCTTAGGTAGTTCGCCATTGTATTTTGACAGCACGAGATAATGCTACCTCAAAGGATTACATGAAGGTAGATTCTTTAGTTTGACAGAAAGATTCCAGAGTTTGTCAAAGATACACCTGAAGAAGGCTGGAGATTGCATCGACTGAAAGGTTGTGAAAGTAACACTTAAAATGAACACAAAAATCTAAATAATTAGGATAATATGAATTCAATTTCTCTCTTATTCTTGGCTTCTGAAAGCTATCAATCCTCAAAAACCTTAGTAAATGTTATTCTTTTTATTGGATTATGGTTTCAAGTTTTAGTGAAAATAAACAAGGTGTTTCATATCTTTAGAGGATGTGTGTGGTGTGTGTGTGAGATTGGTTATACAAAAATGCACAAAAAAAGTATTTATTTGCAAAAAAGTATATTTTCCTTGATCTTTAACTTTTTCTTGAAAACTACTGGTCTGATCTGGCGTAAATTTTGTATTAACCTTTGTTATAATAAGATGCAGCAAATAAAGCATTACGGTATCTGTTTAATGCACAGTTAAGGATTAATAAGGATTAGCATTTAATGGAAAAATGAGCATAAATTTAACCATAATTTAACATATTTTTTAACAGGCTAAAAGGTCTAATTTATATATATATATATATATATATATATATATATATACAGGGTCATCAGTATTTATCATTACAACTTAAAGTGGTTATATTTAGGAAATTAAACAAAATTTAGAATTTTTGCAAATGTATTATTGTAGAAAAATCAATAGAAAGTTAATACACAAAATATTATTTGATATGTCCACCATCTGTGTTAATAACTAGTTGAGGACGTTTAGGAAAAGCCTTACGTGTGTCACGAATTACTTTCTAGGGGACTTTGGCCCACTCCTTCTGCAGTTTGACCTTCAGAGTTTCCAAGCTTTGATGGTGAGTGGCCGAGACCTTGCTCTCAAGGTATGACCAGATCCCAAAATCAATGGGGGCCATTCCTCTTTGGGAATGAAGTGCGGGACATTCTCGGAAAGCGACTCCTGAGTTTTTTTGGCCTCATATGATGGTGCGTTCTGAAAAGACTAGGGACGTTTTTTGAAGTGCTTCTGTGCCCAGGGCAACAATGCGCCAACGAGGATGTCATCTTGATAGTTTTGCTGGTTCAATTTCACCTCCTGGTCAACAAAAAAGAGGGGACTTTTTCCGGACTCTGTCACGGCTGCCCAGACCATCACTGAGGCGGCACATTGTTTCCTTGTCATCACTCAGGATCCTTCGTCCCCATCCCTCAACCAAACCCGATCGTTTTGGGTGTTAAAGTGGTGTTCAACATCAAATTTCTTCTCATCACTGAAAATAAGATTTGGTAGCGTGCCATCCTGAATGCGGGAAAGAAGAATCTGGGATCTTTAGAGTCGTTTATCAACAACTTGATCAGAAAGGTGTTGGTTCTTGACATGTTTGAATGGAGACATCTTCAGGTCCTTTCGGAGTACAGGTGACATGGTTCCATACAACACTCTCAACTCTTTAGCCAGATTCTGGATGGATCTCTTAGGATTCCTCCTGATCTTTTCTCTGATGGATTTAACAAGTTTAGGGGTTCTAGCTGTTCGAGGGCGACCTTGCTCTGGCCTATTCTGAATGTCTCCAGTCTCCTCAAAACGTCTTAAAGTCCTCCACACCAACATTCTGTTCACTTTCAGGCTCTTACAGATGACCTTCATGGAGTTTCCTGCTTTAAACAGCTCAACAATTGCAGTCCACTTGTCTAAAATACCACTCATGGTTATATTCTGGTATCTGAAAGTATAAAGATTTATGAATAAGTGTACAAAATAGAGGAATACCGAGAAAATGATTAAAATTATAGTTTGAAATAGACTGGAACGCTAAATATTGATGACCCTGTATACTAGCAGTTCAGCCCGGCTTTTCTCGGGCCCTATGTATTGTTCATAACTTTCTGCACATGCGCGCGTACACACACACACACACATTAAAGTTTTACTCATGTCCAGGTAACCTACATCGAAAATTTAAAATGTTTATACCCAAAATTGGTGGAGGAGTTTGGTAGAGTCTGAAACAGTCAACTCTTTCAATTTTGACTTCTTGGCAGCCAAATTTTTTCCCAAAAACTGATTAAGAAGTTTGCTGCATGCCTGAATACCCTTATGTAAAATTTCAAATGTTTAGACCCAAAATTGGCTGAATAGTTTGCTAGGGACTGCAAAGGTAAAATCTTTTGAACTTTAACTCCTTGGCAGTCAACTGTACCAAACTCCTCTACCAATTTTGGGTCTAAACACTTGAAATTTTAGATCTAGGTTCCTTGAACATGGATCAAACTTTTTAACTTGATTTAAGCCCAAAACAAATGTTAAGGGGTCAAAATTGGGGTCAAAGTTTAAAAAAAAATGACCTCTCAGCCAAGTTTTGGTCTGAACATTTGAAATTTCACATAAAGTGTAATCAGACATAGGCCAAGCTTTTTAATCAGTTTTTGAGCGAAAATTTGTCTGCCAAGAGGTCAAAGTTGAGAGTTGATCTTTACAGATTCTACCAAACTCCTCCGCCAATTTTGGGTCTAAACATTTGAAATTTTAGATTTAGGTTACCTGGACATGAGTCAAATCTTTTAATATATATATATATATATATGCACATAAAGTTATGAACAGTACATAGGGCATAAGCAAAGCTGGGCTGAACTGCTAGTAAAGAAAAAAATAATAATCAGATCGTTTTGGTTTGAGAATGTTGTTGGAGATAGCGACGGTCAATAACATGTACCACACGTATCAAATCATAGATCTTTAATTGACACTCATTTTTATTGTTGTTCAGATTTTAGGAATCCAAAGTTTGTTTTTCTTGTCCTGTTCATAAGTTAAGTTTACTGAGACTCGCTGTAAAAAAAATGTATACATGATTTCAACATGAAATCACCCGATGAAAGTTAATACACCATAAAACATAACAATCAACCAATGAGTTCGGTTAAACTGCAATTGTTTTTTTTATGGCAAATCCTTCTACCATACCAGATGAACGTATTAGTTTTAACTACAAACGAAATTTTAGAATTTGTCAGCGGAGGATGTTAGAAAAAGTCGGAAAAGAATTGAAAGATTCAGGATTTTACTATATAGAAAGTCCGAGCGATGGCCAATGATTATATTGTTGGAAAGCTCCCCAAAAAGAGACAGTTCTTTCATTTTTTTTTTCACCCCAAACAAGGCACTGTGTCACTTGGATGTAAGAAGCTACTATTTGGGACAAAATTTGTAGGGATACTATGTAGGGAGTTGAGCAGCAAGATGTCTGTTCACATTACACTTCTGCATGTCAGTACAGTCAGGGAAGAAGGGACACGAGAGGGAATTCCAAATTGCAGTTGTAGAGAAGAAACTATTTAAGTAGGTCTTTTGGTATCTAGGGATTTCTGCAGCATAAGAGTGATTTTGTTGCTTGTCAGGTTAATCGGGGGTATTTATGTTGAGTTAGGGGTTCAAGAGCTTCAAGTTCATCGGAGTACTTTCCCTTTAAATATTTGTAAAATAGGAACAGGGATGCAACATTTTGTAAAAAAATATAATTCTAAAATAAAAAAAAAATGTTTGTAAAATTTGAAAATCTTAAATATAATTCCATGTTAATCATTCATTTTGATTGGATAATAAACCGAGGTGATTATCCAATGAAATCACTGTATTTTAGTCAGGGAAAAATCTTTAATTAAAATTTAAAAAAAAAAAAAAAGATTAAAAATTTTTTTTACATTCTCAGTCAAAGGAGTGCCATTTTGAAAATCAAACAATTTAATTCGATAGTTATCTTTTCTTATGACTACTATATTTGGTTCTGTGTCATGTAAACTGTCAAAACTCGTAGCCTTTTATAAATTCTTCTCCAAAAGATGACAAAATTATAAAAATCATCCAAAAAACAATGTTTTCACTAAAACTTGACATGCTATTTTTCTGCACAATAACAAATTTTCATACAATAAAATTAAAATTGTATTTACCATAATTATCGAACGACTGTTATTACAAAAATCATTAGATAAATAATATTCATTTCTGAGTCATTTTTCAAAACCTTTTTTCCATCCTGTGATGGTTCCTATAGAATCTCACAAGTTAGCATTGGCATTCTTTGAAATCTTCCTTTTTATATGGTTATAATTCTTATCATTGATCTTTTTTTTTTTTTTTTAGCAGTCATATTTTAAAGGGTATAAGCTTAAAAAATAAGATTTTTATCTAATACATAAAGAAAAGTTAGTCGGATTTTCTAAGTTAGACCTAAATAGCAGTGTGTCTGATAAATCAATATTTGGTTCTAACTAACTATTGAATAAAGGCAATTTCCTGTCTGTTCTTCAAAAACAAAATCGATTTCAGTGATTGTATACTATATCCAGCCAGGTACAACACAAACCAATATTCATCTTAAATGACTACTGAAACAGACTTAATTATTTACCTTGTTGTAAAAAAAAAAAAAAAAAAAAAAAAAAGACAAAACACACACAGAGGAAAAACTGGCAATATTTCTTAAGATGACTAAATAATTTCTTAAAGGTAGAATATACTGTTGCCAGTTTCAATAATTATGAGGCATTACTCTGCACTGTTTCCAGTGGGGCATATAAAGGCTGCTTTGTTATATATAAAGTGAATGCCAAACAATAAATGTTGCATTGAAAAACAAGAAAAATGTGCAAACCTAAATATTACCATTATGTAATGACCATTCACAAAAACAATTTTGAAATTTCACACGTTTTGCACCAATTATAAAACTGGTAGGAAAATATGACTCCTCAAGTCGGCTTCCTTGAATGGGGGTGGGGTGCAAAGCCAGTTATCTTTTTTTTAATAAAAAGGTTAAATTCAAAATAAACTTTAAGTATTTTATAAAAAAAAATTTTTTTTAAATGCAGTTTAAATTCTTATGGTTATTAAGTTTAACTTATAGTAGATTTAGTACTTGCATTAATTGCGTTAAGTACCTTACCACTAGAAAATGCGCGATTGCAAAACGGAATTATATAACAGTAAAAAGTAAATAAAAAAACTTAATTTCAATTCTTAAATAGAAAATGGGGATCATTAGCTGTTTACCATGTAGCTGTTCCAGAGATTTAAAAACAGGACAGATATTAAATTTCTGGCTCTCCAGTGGAAAATATCACTTCCACAATAACAAAATGTAGATCAACACAATCCAGTTACTATGTAACTAATATATCAATTAAAAGAATTATATATATATATTTCTGTAGAAAATCTTTAGTGTGAGAGTTCAATGTGAAGCAGAGCATGTATAATGGTTAAAAGAAAGAATTCAACACAAACTCAACCAAATCTCATTAAAAATTTATTTCAACCAAAAAAACGAGCCTTTAAAAAAAAAAAAAAAAAAAAAAAATTTTATTTTATTTTTCTAATAAATACAAACATTGGTAAACTTTTTACCATTGTGTGGATCAGATGCAAATCTGAATGGTATGACTCATTTGAAAAGGCTCATTTTTTGGTTACAATAAATTTGAGATTGAATTTTGTTGTATTTTTTTCCTTTAACAGTATTATATATAAAGTGAAATTGTCTGTGTGACTGTACATTTCCCTGCCAAATTATTCTGTCAATTTTCAGTCTACAGAATCGAGATTTGATATAAGGGGTATTGAGATTTGGGAAAATCTTTTTTAATCGGTTTTCTGTCAGAAATTTGGCTGTCAAGAGGTCAAAGTTCAACAATTTGGCCATTGAAAAGTTTACCAAACCCCTCTGCCAATTTTGGGTCTAAACACTTGAAATTTTAGATGTAGGTTCCTTGGACATGGATCAAACTTTTTAACTTGATTTGAACCCAAAACAAATGTTAAGGGATCAAAATCAAAAAGTTATAAAAAAAATGACCTTTCAGCCAATTTTTGGTCTAAACATTTGAAATTTTTACATAAAGAATTAGGGCAAGCTTTTTAATTGATTTTTGGCCAAAAATTTGACTACTAAGGGGTCAAAATTCAAAATATTTGACCTTTGCGATCTCTAGCAAACTATTTAGCAAATAAAATTGGAATAAAAATACATTAAAAAAGCTTGAGTATCTTTGGTGCCAAACAGGCGCGCGCACACACACACACGTATTCAATTATAGGTGAAATACTATAACTGCTTGTGGTGATATTTCATTTTGTTTGTGACATTCTAGTTTTGTGCTTTACTTGTATTACCTTTGACTATCAATCAAAGGATTGTGAGAGAATGACGGAAGCAAGACTGATAGATACGTAAATTAAGACTGGGAGCCTCAGACAACACAAGATCTGTAATATAATATAATAGTATTGCTTGTTGCATAATTACTCTGAAGAAATAAAATTTATCCAGATTCATCAACTTTTCTCCAAGAGATGTTGGAACTCTTAAAAATTCTTGTGAAATTTGCTAAAGTTCTATATTTGTTCGATGATGTATGAACTTATAAAAATGAGTTTTGCGACAGTAAGGCACTAATTTATTACCAAAATTGCAATGTAAATCTTTGTATGAACTGCTTTGCTCCATACAGCAATGTGTAAATTTTTGCTTGAATGTCTAGCCTCTTGATTTTTTAAATATATAAAACATGTATCCAGTGTCCTATTTATAGAAGAGTCCATATTTCAAATTCCAAATTAAATAACTTTGTCCTTTCAATTTGTGTATTCAGTCATTGCACAAAATTTGAACTTGATAATAAAAAAATTTAGAAAACTTGGGTTAAATTCAATAAATTTGCTAGAGTTGCATTGTCTGCCCCTTTTAAATTTTGTGAACTGATCAGAAATAGATGCTTGGCCAGATAATGCTTAGGATTGTTTTAACATCACCTTTGCAAGACTTCGTAAAAGATTGGTGCTTTTTTGTAATCACTCCCCCATGAAAAAAACGTCATGTTTTTTAAATACAACAATCAACATAGATTCTCCAATTATCATGAATCAATATTTTGCATTTGTGTCACCATTTTTCGGCATGATGGTCGTTGCAAATGCACTATCACTGCTCGCTGTTCCGTGGGAAAGATTCAGGAAGCTGCTGTACATCAATACTAACTCGTCTGTTTTACTCTCTTTCTTCCCTGTGTCTTAGGCTTGGAAGTTCTACTATGTTAACTAGGTCCGATGTTCATTCAACACCACTCTTGATTCGTTGTTTGTTCAGATTTGAGGCCTGTGCTCTGCAAATTCTCATACTGCAGTTGGATATATTTTCTGTAGGCAGCCTCAAAGATAGGAGCCAGGGATGATGATGCTCTCAGTTTTTCTAGACCACACATTATGATCCATGCGCTGAAGGTGATCATACAAGAGCAGCTTACTCCAGCAAAAAAAAACAATACTGGCTAAATCCAGCCAAACTTCATGATTCGAGGCAAAGTATTTTCAATAAGAACAGGACTGGTAGATCCTGACTTTGTCTGAACACCATAGTCAGGATCTACCAGACCCTAATACGCGCTATTCTCCTTTATGGCTGTGAGATTTCGCCTATACAAGCAAGTGACCTACTCAAAGTTGGAGATATTTAACCATCACTGCATACGTCACATCCTCCCTGTCATCTGGCAATAATTTAGCCCCAACAGTACAATTTGCACTCGCTGCAAGATCTACTCCCTTCAAAAATCTATCCTTGTCAGATGCCTTTGTTGGTTCAACCCTCCCTTTAATGACACCCAGATGACTTCATCCATGAAGTCATCAACACAGCATCAAAACCAGGCTAGAACAAACATTGTAGTGGTCAACTCAAAAGCTTGGTTCTGGACCCTCACCTTTATGAGATCCGTTGCTGGAACTCTGAATGGTTTACACTCAACATAAGTAGCCTTGGATCACTGTACCTGGTCAGCCAGAGTTTGGGACATGGTAAAGTTGTTGAAAAGATCCGGCCCAACCAACCGAGGGTGAATGCTGTGACGATGACCTAAATATTTTCAACCTGTGCTCGTTCGGCCATGTTACACCGCAGTAAGACATGTGCCTCAAACACATCTGATCTGTAGCAGCTTTTGTGCCATGATCATTTGGATGTGCGGAAGAAAGGATCCCAGCAATTGTTTTGTGAGAAACAATTGCTGGGATTGATGAGATTACGCATCCCCTACACACGCAGCATCTTAGATGATTCG